>NC_065506.1:45848165-45874186 GCF_006386435.1 Epinephelus moara | reverse complement strand
TATCGTGATACTACTCAGAACCATGATATTTTCATTGGTATCATACAGTGGGTCCCAATATTGGTACCCTGACAACACTAATCTGGAGGGGGTTCATCTGCAAAAACTAATGAAAAACTAAACAACAATATTCGGTATTCGGTACTCGGTATTTGGCCAAGCGTTTAATATTATTCGGCTTCGGCTTCGGCCACAAATTTTCATTTCGGTGCATCCCTAGTTGTCTGCACACAGCTCCCAAGACAAGGCAAGGCAGCTTTATTTGTATAGCACATTTCATACGCTGGACTAGTGGCTACCGCAATAACTAACAAAGAAGGTCAGATTTTTGCGCCCTCAAGTCGAAGGTTTTCAAGGTGCGTTCAAAGATAAGAATGACGCTGCCACGCCACGCAACTGTTCCCAAGCACCTATTTTTCAAGGCGTGAAGGCTGCATCCTCAGATAAACAGAATTCAACTTTTAGGACGCAGTAGTCCACACTGCATGTCATGTGACATGGACCAACCAACCACAGCCGGTAGATATCTTTCCTGTCTTCTGTAAATATCAGTCCATAGTAAATTTGGAGAAGTTGATCATTTTAGTTCAGGGCTACCCAGAGAATATTTAAGACTAATACAAATTACAAAACAACGCCTGGAGAAAGATCAGCTCTGCACTTTATGTTGCTTGTTATGGTCGCATAGCAACCTGGGATGCAACCTGCCTCCGCCCTCTTGAAAGTTGGCACACAGTAAGCACAAGAGTAGTGCCCAGCACCGGACCTCATGTTTTCCAGGCGGTTAAAGATGCGGCATGTGTACAGGCCCTAACACACACTGAGAGAGTGCGACTGCTTTCTCTGCTCAGGATGCCATTACTTAACCATACCTTTACATAGCAAATTGTGGTTTGCTTTTATATTAATGCTCTGAATATCATATCGAGCTCCTTTAACTTTATTGGTACCAGCTGTTTGTGAAGTCTTTAGTCACTTATCACAGTCTGCAGCAGTGGATGGAGTTTGCTCATTTGTTAAACTACTATTTTCAAGAACTTTTATTTCAAGTTAAAGGAGCCAAATATTACCAATCATACTACACACAACACAATGATCATAAAACCATACAAACAAAATTTAAGGGACTGATACAGTGATTATTGTAGTGATCAGTTAGGGCCTTACAAAGTTCCACAGTCCATCAAAACCAGTATCAAAGTCTTTAAAGACGATGTAACCTCTCCTATTTTTAACAAATCCAAGTTGAACCTAGTTTGTTAATGTAAGTTTTGGACCTTCAAAACCTTATCTGTAAAATATGTGTCCAAATTGACTTCTAGATAATTTCCAACCCGTTGTGTTTGCATGGTTAGCTCTGCAGCAGAATATCAAACTCCTGACTTTGATTCGGCCTTCAGACAAGCTGAAATGTGTCAGTGCAAATCAGCACGTCTTGTTTCTCACTGAAGAGGATTTCTCCTCTGGATTTCTTCTCTTGTTTTACACTTCAAGGGTTCGCCTGAAATGTTCTGGGGATTTGGGTGGAAATGTGGCTTGTGATAGGATCCAATCCAGAGGGCTCACATACCAAACTGTGCAGAGGAAAGTGTCTCTCTCTGTCTTCAGGCTGCGATCTGTCCTCCTCCTTTTCTATCACCTGACTTCACCTCCATCCATCCACTCCTCACTCCTCTTTGTCTCTCTGGGTCCTGTTGAATAAATGATGACAATGTGATACTGCAGCACCATCCTGTGCTGAGCTGGACACTCTGATACACCGATACTGCCCCAGCACACACACACATGCAGCCACTCACTTTTTTAATTTTGACTCTGTCTTTGAAACTCACATTCATGTTTGTGTGTTTGTAGATTAGCTTGTAGCATTTGTAGCATTGATTGCACGGCACATGTTTGAGTTTGTGTGTGTTTCTATTGGCATGAAGGGCGTATGCTGTGCAGAACCACACGGTGTGTGTGTGGGTGTGTGTGTGTTGTAAGAGAGTGGGAGAGTCATGCTTCAGGAATGCTCTGTATAATTTGCTACAGTGAAGCCTCTTGCTGCACCTGGGGCCCCATGGGAGATGAAGTTCTCCTTTTTTGATATTCCTGCACAGACGTGTGCGAGATGGAGAACCTTTTTTACCCAGCAAAGTAAACAGACCCTGAAGGCACCACAGTTAGACACAGCTGAGTGTCTGTGATCAATAAATCGCACAAACTCAAGCCTTTGAAACCAGGTTAAATGTTTTGAGCCTTAAATACAATTAATAAGGTTGTGAAGAGAAACTCACATTCAGACTTCACTGTTTGCCGCTGTGGTAGTGGAGTATGCAGTGACAGCTCCTGTGATTGAAAGCTGTAATAAGACTTGGCAGTGATGGCTCAGTGACTCCACATACTCACCATTATGTTGCTGCTTGGTATGGTTACCATCCCGTGGTTACTGTGCAGGCAGGGGTTGCTATTGAGCAGCCGTCACACACTGAAACCTGTGTCTTATCCATCTGAAACAAAAGCAAGATATTGTTGGACTGAATAGTTACTTATTGAGCTCTGAGCAAATAGTGTCTGTAGCACTGTGTGTTAGGGCTGCACAGTTTATCTGTCTGGTTGTGCTCAATTGCTGCTAATTAACAAGTCTGTATGCATCCAGCGTTTCCCACAGAATTAGAGTCTTGTTTTCTTCTTCTTGCCTTTGTATTCTTGTGTATTTTTTAGACTGACTCGCTGCAACAAATGGTTAACTTTCGACTTTACTGTGCCTGACGTTCTGCACTATGCCCAGAGTGCACACTGTGAAGGTGTCAAGCAATGAATAACAGCATAATCTATATATATGTATTCCAACAGCGCTCCTAATGAACTGTTTTAACTGTGGTGGGCTGTCACAAGTAAATAAATGTGTGGGACACCTTGCATATAAATAATATTTAGAATAACGTTCTTTTTTTATTTTGCAAAGACTGTTTGTATTAATAGATGCTCAAATTACAGTGCAGGTGCAGGTGCAGGTGCAGTTCCCCAAATATGTCAGGTTTCCATTCGTGCATTTGAAAATATGATTTTAAAAAGTAAAAATAAAAGTACAGACACTTATCCTGAAAGAAAAAAAATTAAAAAAGAAAAATTAAATATGAGGATACGATTCCTTAAATATACATACAGGGAGGATGTACTGAAACTAAACCTAAGGGACATTTTGACGTACAAACATGTTAATAAACTCATGAATGGATCAGATATTATCAAAATTTGGAAAGAAAAACAAGGACTTGTTCAGCATCAATCCCCCACTCCTGTATGGTTCTCCATTTTCTATAACAAAATCAACATGAAAGTTTAAAGGTTGGTCCGGGAAGAGTCACATCCCTGTGGTTGGTTAAATCCAAAGACGGCAGAGTGTTAATAAAGGGACCCCAAATTTCCTGAAAAAATTAGGTTATTTTTTACCTGAATTCAGTGCATCTCCTAAAAGCAGAATATAAATAAAATTGCACCCAAAATATAGGTTAAATAAAAATCAATATGCCATTAGAAATTGCGACCAAAAGTAAACTGTGTTTATTGGACACATATCATTGGCCAAATTCAGTGGCATTGTGACGCACTGTACAGTGCTGTTGTTCTGTATGTCTGAGTTGATGCTGGACAAAGACAGAGATTCAGTGTGGTAACATTAGCGATCTTATTCTTGTTGGCTCTGCAGATTGTGGTGTTTTTTCTGCTGGTCTAACGAGTTCGCTGTGTTGCTTTGGAGCACAGACACAAGTGTCATGCACTCTTTGCATTTGATTGTTCTCTCCTCAATCCAAAATACTTCCAAAAAACAGATGATGATGATCGCTGAATGGATGATCTTCGTTTACCCGTCTGCAGTCGCATTATTCAGGACGGTTTTTCACTGACTGCTGTTTCAGGGTGCACATTTAACGGCATTTAGGAAGTGCTTGATGAGATATGCTGCTGAGTTTTCTATCAGTGGACCGTGCACTTTAAACGTCAATACTGCTGTCGATTGTGGTCATTTAAATGTGGGAAGCCAAAACTGTGATTAGTATTTGATTAGTTGAGCAGCCCTACTGTGTGCTGAACCCTGACGTCCAGTGATCGGTTTGATTCTTTTTCTCTTGGTTTCGCCAGATACCGACGTGGCTCATGTGATGGCAGTGTCTGTGTGTCAGTGACCACTTTGGTGCAGACTGAAATATCAAGTGTTGGATGGATTTCCATGGAGTTTTGTACAGAGGTTCATGATCCCCTGAGGATAAAGCTGACTGACTGCACCACCAGCAGACCAAAAACTCCAAATACTTTTGCATTATGTCTAATTACCCGCAAGACTAATTCTGCCAGACATTCCCAGCAGCCTCAGCTGTACTTTAAACGTTTCTGGAACAGAAACAGCCTAATCAGTGTCTGTATATTTGCTTTTGAAATATAACTATACACTTTTTCAGAGGGAAATAGAAGCTGAGCCATTACTTCATTATCTAAAATGGACAAGCACTTGAAAACCTCTTGAGTAAGCAAAAGAACCAGGCACTTAAAATCTGAGCCAAATGACTGTTTCTTCAGCTCGGAAATCTGTGGGAAGTGTAAACCCCCCACTGTAACATCAGACCGACGCTATTATACCACTTACCTGAGTGGAAAAGGCCTATTAAAGATAAACCCAACATACACTTACCTGTACACATTATTTCTTACACACGTTAGTATTTCACCTGCACAGACCTGTGCTGAAAATGTCAAGTACAGATATATAACAGTCCCCAATTAGTAATCCTGAGTCTGGATAGTTGCACCACTAGAGCACCAGCACCACACACCACATCTGTTTTTCATAATTGATTAATCAATTCACTCATTTTCCAAGGTAAATGTCAAACATTTGCTGGTTTCAGCTTCTTAAAAGTGAGGATTTTCTGCTTTTTGTTGTCATATATGAAACTGAATGAAATATCTTTGGGGTTTCAGCAGTTGGTGGAACAAAACAAGCAATTTGAAGATGCCATTTTGGGCTCTGGGAAGTTGTAACGGACATTTTTCACTTGTTTTGACCAAAAATGTACTGATTGTTCAAGGAATTGATTACTCGCAACCCTAAGTACCACACTATATGCTAGAAGTCCAAACTATTAACATCAATATTTGCTCATCCAACTTAAAGCCATGTTCACACTGGACATGGACCTGTGTGGGTATGTCAGTTGTCACGCAGCCACCCGTCAGCAGTTGTCTTGCCATTCACACCAGAAGCATATTACTGCGTGCTGGTCAGCAAGCAATTTCTAGTCACACATAGATCTCTGTCTGGTTGTGTGTGTGCTCGTCTGTCTTGCTCTTTTTTTAGCACAAGACAAATATGTGGAAGTATATTTCTATCATTTATCATAATCAGATCCTTCATATCAAATCTAATATATCCATTTTATCATTCATAAAAGATTATCAGTGCGTTTTCTTGCCATATCCACTCATGGCACGCAGAAAAAATAGACCAAACGCTGAAACTGTCGCTGCAGATTGCAAGCCAGCTGTGAAGCTCGGGGCCGCGGCGCATGCTGTGTCCACAGCCTAACTGGTTAACACAGGCGCTGAAAGGAAGCGGGCAGCGCTCCATGGAAAATTGGTGTGTCCAGTGTGAACCTGGCGTACGATAACCTAAATTTATAGATCGGCATTCAAACACTGTGGAGCTGTACAAGACTCATGTCACTGAGTGGTGTCGTTTGTCCCTGCTGTTGCCAAACTGAAAGGACTTTAAAGGTCAGGCTGTGGTGAAATGACCATGTGCGTGGTAGGGTTTTTTTACCAGCTGCGACAACATTGCAACAGCTGGTATTGTTTTCACTCTGAGAATCTGTGTGTGTGTGTCATCATGTTAAAAGGTGGTTTTGGTGACACATACTGTAGAGCTGAGTATTGTGACAGGTGTTTATATGTCAGTATGTCTGTGGACAGATTTTGTCAGCATGATAACACTGCAGCTGTGAAAGATGCTGTCACAAATCTTTACTGGTGTGTAGTTGAGATCAAAATGCAGGCCAGTTTCGAAGATGGGTGTAGTTTGAGCAAGGGGGCCAGAAGTAGTGGGGCAGGCAGTAGAGAAAGTTCCACTGACCACCATACTTTACACCCCTGGTTCACGAAACTTCACAGGTGTGTATTTGATTTCATAAAGCCCCGTTTCCACCAAGCAGTTCAGTTCAGTTTGGTTCGCATATTTTCTGTTTCCACTGTGAAACGTTGTGGATGGTACCAATAAAACTGTTCATTATGTCCCCATGTTTGGTCCCCCCTCTGTTGGGGTACCTAGCACACAGATCTGATACTAAAAGGTGGAGCTGTGAACACTGCAGTCTGATTGGTCAGTAGAGGACGGTCACTCTGCTCAGGGCTGAGTTGTGTCTGGTTCTGAGGCTCATGTAACCACTGTTCATACTGTGGAGAGTTTTACATACATTAATAAACTGTAACTATACAATGAAAGGATGTTTTGCTGCCTCTCACAGCAGCTGGAGTCTGAGAAAAATAACTTCATTCACTGGGCCGACTGCCAGCAACTTTTAAGGTGGAACGTTTACTTGTTATATTGCTGAATGTTTGCGTTGATGCCCTGAATCCATCAGCACACCTTACATTTCACTGTGACAACTTTGACCATCACTTTAGCTTTTAATGTCTCTCTTGGATGACATACTCTTTTAGTAATGAGTGGATCTTCAAGGGTTTAAAAAATATATATTAATTTGGAGCGGATTATGTGAAGGTCATATATTCTAATCCTCACTTCCTGTGGGCTACAGCAACACTAAACCCCTGAGCTTGCCTGAGAAGNCAACAACCCTGCCCACATTTAAGAGGACTGCTTGCAGTGGAAACGCTAGGGTCTAGGTACCATGTCTAAAGAGTTACTGTTGGTTCCACAGGTACCATACTGAAAGTGTTTGGTGGAAATGGGGCTAATAAAGACCAAGTTCGAAGACAGGATTGGTCTGGCCAAGGGTGCCGGAAGTACAGGGCTAGGAAGAAGAGAAGTGGTCATGGACATCCCCACTTTACACCCATAGCCCACTTTCGTTTTAAGACACGGATCGCTGTGACTTTATTTTACTGGTGTTCGAATATATTTGCTTTCATTTGCCAGCTAAAGGGAAATGAAACACGAATGTAGTAAAAAGGGTGAAACAAGTGTCGTTACAAAACATTTGCAATTACCTCTTTGTAATGAGATCATTGATTATGCAATACACCAGCAGTTACTGAGGAAATAGGGGTGTAGCGCCTTTCTCCTGGATAAACAGATGTGACACATTCTGAATCAGTAACAGGAACTGATCCTGGGACATCTTCATAAAAGCTATTGTTTCGATTGAAAAATAAATATGTATAGTTTTGTTAACAAAAAGCAAGGGTCTGTGTGGTGGGACGTGATGAAATATGATCCAGTAAGTCTGGTTTGAGGATCAGATGCATGTTTCAAGGTTTGTCAGACAGCGAAACACTGCACAGCTGTTTATGAAGATTTTACAAACCTCAGCTTGTCACCACAACAATCATCCTGTATCTGCCTTGACAACTGCGAGGTAAAAGTTGCATATAGATTTATTCAAATATGGATTCATGATGGGACTGGATTATCAGACGATGACAGCTGGGACATTTTTTCAGGGTTTTGTGGGATGTGGGTTTAAGTATAGGATTGAGTTATGATTGAAAACCTGCCCGTTGTATTTAATGTCTGATGTTTTCCTTTGATATTGTAATTAAGACAGTTCTGCTTGTTGAGGCGTCTCACACAGCTGTCTGTTTACGAACCTGCATGTATAGATTTACTCCTGTGAAAAACTCTGTTATTTAAATTAGGGGAAAAAAGAAAAATTGTCCGGCTGCACTTTGATGTTGGGAAATCTCCCACTGGCTCTGGTTCAAGAACTCTCTGACTTGGAAGGGGTTGAGGTTTGATGTAGGAGTTTGGAGCTGAAGCTGAAATGATTAGGCCTGCATTAGAGCCGGAGAATTGTGCTGTCAGCCATTTTTGATATAATGGGACGGCTTCTCGAGGCCTTTGTTCTGTATATCAAAAGAAAAATTAGTCCAGTGTGAGCCTTTGTGAAGGATTTCCATTTTGACAGTGAAAATTCCAGATTCATCTTCACACTTGTAATCAACTTTGATGTGCTTGTGAATTGATTTTGGGATGAAAGTGAGGGTTTTCAGTGATTTAGGAGTTTTGACTTATTGTCTTCACCACGTCTTTGTGAGTCACTTTCTGTGGACAGTCTCAAACCCACGCCGTTCAGATAACTTGATGTTTTACCAAGTACAGTTCATGAACAGTCTCTGTTGTAGGTCGTCTCACATGTGCTGTGCATATTCGTCTGGTGCATCCTGCTGGTGTTGACAGCCTCAATAAGCCAGGACACTAAATCGATCGTGATCCAGAGTCAGTGGGAAAGAGGATCTAGCTGTGACAGCTCAGAGCTGTGTTGAAAGGCCGACGTGTAGCTACAGACTGTTGGAACAGTGTAGCTGTCAGATCTGTGTAACTGTGTCAAGGTGTCACGGCTCCTGAGGTGGAGTTTCTCTTGTTCAGAACAACTACCTCAGCTGATACACATTTAAGATAGGAATTTTAAATGTAGATACTGACATGTTTTAAATAAGATGCCTGTTTTGTTTTAAAGAACTGTGACCTCAAACATATTTTTGCACTTCTTTACCAGGGGTGTAACAACCCACAGATCTTGATTGATGTATCGATTTAATTATCAATGATCCAATATCATGGATGCAATGTGAAAACAATACATTGTGAAGACAGGAAAGCCCCAGTTTAATTCCTGTGTGTGATTTATCCTGGCTTCATATGTGTTATCGGAGAAACTCTGCTAGCTGCTAGGCTAATTAATGCAATATAAAATGTCATAAGCTTGTGCTAATGGCGTTAGCATGTTGTATTTGCGGGGAAAACATGTCAAGTGTAGAACAGTTGTTTGGTCAGTGAACCTTGTGAGCTGAATTTTCTAACGTTACCTTTGTTAAATGCTGTTGTCCCTGGTTTTACATGAGAAGCGGAAAAGATCAGTAGCGGCTAGGCTAATTTATATAATGTAAAATGCCATAGATTGTGCTAATAACGTTAGCATTTTGTGTTTGTGTGGAAAATGTGTCCAGATAAGTGTTTGTCTGTGAATCCTGCAAATTATAATGAAGCAGATTTGTGTACTTGTGTTTGAACTTGTCTCCATTAAGTCATGTTTAATGTGTGTTTAATGTGTTTAAGTGTGTTTTCAATCAACTTAACTTTACAGCACTTCACACAAACACTGCTGCCGACTAGTGTTTTGGAGGTGTAACTGCAGAACTACACAGACACACCACCGCTCAAGTATAAATGCTCACAACGGCGTAGGCCACGTGAGTAGGCTATAGTGTAGGTTCTGCGTAGAGCTATAAATCCACCCTAACAAAACACAAGGTCAGTCTGCGGCGGTAGCTATCATTCTGTTTCCCTTCTCTAAATTCAGAGTTTTTTGTAGGTCCATGAATGCAGCACAGGCAGAACTCTTCATAAGCTCTTCTTTTCCTCCGCAGCAGTTTTTGGAGTTTGAGTCACGAGCTGATCAGATTGATGGATGAGAAAACTGACTGCTGCAGAGGCGAGTGAAAGCAAACTTTTAGACCTGCGCAGTGAATGGTTAACAGTCATGTTCCCTGCACGTGGCGTTCTGCTGCAGAGTACGCTCTGCACCCTTAGAGTATGGTGCAATGAATAAATGAACAGTATATATATTCCAACAGCACTTCAAATGAGCGGTCCAGTTTCAAAAATAAAAAAATCAATACCTGGCGGCAGAAGTTGTTATTGTGGCGGGCCGCCACAAATGAATGAATGTGTAGGAAACCCTGGACTGTATGTAAGGAAACTGGAAGAGCCTTAAGCACATCCCTGATGAGGGCAAGATAGCCGGAAACATTTGGTGGTGGACTAGAGATGAACTGTTTGGCACTATCAGCACAGTAATTTGGATTCATCCTCTGGGGACCGTGAATGTCTGTACCAAATGTCACAGCAATCCATCCAGTAGTTGTTGAGATATTTCAGTCTGTGCTCTAAACCTCAGGATACACAGGGAGTGAAACCACAAACCCTGGCAGCAGCGCTCTGCTTCCACACAGTACATCACTGCCGCTCCTCTTCTCGGCCCGCTGTGCCTTCAGACCTGCAGACTGCATAGTCATACAGAGAGATGCATTCCCTTCTTCTTGTATCATCTGCACTGATGCAACTCAACAGCCTTCAGAGCCAATCACGTGGGCGAGGAGCAGCGGAGGAAGGGCTCGATTTGTGTTTCAAACAGGATCCCCACTGAACACGTGTAGCTGCCGTCATTTATAAGCCTTTCATCTGCATGAACTGAGCCATATTTACCTTGTAGCAGCCATTTACACTTTCAATCACAGCAGGGGCTTTTAACAGGTTTTGTGCACGCCAAGACACGTGCTCAGGGAAACCTGTGAAACAGAGGGGGGCGTCTCATAGCTCTGATTGACAGTACCACACGTTAGGTTGTGACAAGTGAATGAAGTCTGTGAGTCGGATACTGTGTGATTCTTATTTTCTTTCACTGTGTGGTTGGACCTTACAGACTGAGCCAAACCGTTCTCCAGAGCTGGTTCTCGTTTAGAGAAAAGAGCACACACGCTGACTCACTGCAACACACACACGGAGAAATGTTGGCCAGCACTGGGGGAAATCCTTTGTAGCGCCATGCTGCATCTCTTTATTGCCACAATCACATAAATCAGCACTGTGAACACCCTCCGTCGCCTATAGTGTGTGTCTGTGTGTGTGTGTTTTGGCGTGACCCCTCCGCTCAGAGCCTGACTGCTGTTCATTTCAACAAGATAACATTTGCATTGACAAGTGAAATAATAGCGGTGTTTGCGGCAGGGCACGGGTAGGGTGAGAACACTGATTCTCAGCGCAGGGTCAAGTGTGGTCTGATGATCTGTTTGTAACATTGTCGTAATATATGAGAATTGAGGTCAAACATTAGTCAAAGTTTGGGCTGTATAGCATATGGTCAGCGAGGACAGATGTTCTGTCAAAGAGTTTATTACCCCGCCGCTCGACCCGCTGGCTGGCTGTGCATTTTATGGGCCCTGTGATGACAGAGGGTGGGGCCCACATGGACACTGGGCCAAGGAAGGGGAAGAAGAGGCAAACTGTGATACAGACGGACAGTGGAAGAGGAAAGTTGGGAAACAGCAACAAAGGATACGGACAGAGAAGAAAATACAAAGTACAGGTTGGACTGCCAGCAAAAACTGTTTTTGGATTTCTCTCCAGCTGAAGTCACAAAGGTTAGCGAGGTAAGATGAGGGTGAGAGTAGCTCCAAAATGAGTGAAATGAAACTTAAGTTGTCATTTGGTTCTCACGTGGCAGCTGCTGCCTTAGTTTAAAATTTCACACCTTTATTTTCTGGCAGTTCTGTATAAAAGGTATGATCGTGGACAGAGTTGTTTGGCCTTAAAGCCTGCATCGGAGGTAGTAACAGCAGGTGTGACGTTTTTACGATTACTGTGGGAGATTTAAAAAGAAGCTGATAGCAGTGAGTGGCTAACTCAAAGAAGAAGAACGGCAGCCGAAAATGTCCACAAATTGGGAAAACAATGAGATCTTGGAGCCCTTTACCCTCCGAGTAGAGGATGAGGTCAGCTGCCATGTAACAGTGATGGTAAATGATTCTTGTTGCCATGTTAAACCATTTGTATGATGTCATATGTTACATTAGAGGCCATTGCTGTTGTGTTAGATGTCACGCCTGTCACGCCTCTTTTGATTCTGCGATGCCAACATGTCTGAGGTCACACATTGTAGCTGCATGATGCTAGCCTGAGTGTCAGACTGAAGCTCTCAGAACCTTCAGTCTGACATGGCTTCCATTGAAGGCGATTTACAAGGGGGAGGGAATTTGATTTTTCCCTAACCAATCAGTAGAGATCAACGACTCACCCAGAATCTGACGTCATTAGTATCCATGCCTCGGGGGTGCCGAAAACAAGCGAGCATTGCCCGTTTAAAATGTCTCCGTCGTCGTGCACGCCCAGCTGCATCGCCGTTAAATCCAGTTTAGCAGCTTCCTTAATTTGGTCCTCCATTAACGCGAGTAGTGGCGAAATACCTCGATAGCATCGTTAATGTGGTCTGTAGGATCTGTAGCGGTCGCCATTGTTGCTATCCTCACCAGTTACCCACCGGCGTACAGCTTGACATCAGCGTGGCGCTGATTGGCTAATCGCTAGACCCCCGGCGTTCATTGGTCCGTCCATCGTTTGGACGAGATAAATCGCAAATTCATTGAAGTATGCCAGACCAGAGATGCAAGCCTACTCAGTTGAGTGGGCGGGGTCTATGGTCTGGAACCAGGCTAGCATGATGCTGTACTGTGAACTATATTACGTCGCGGATCAGCTGGTTGGGTCGGACTTTCAGCGGTTTATGAGAGACACAGTAAATACAAGAAAATAAAAAAATGTGTGATCATGACAGCAACGAGAAAATACCGTTCACTGTGGAGACAAAAGGATGCTTTTTATGAACCAGAGTATACAGAGGAAGTTTTCCAGCGGGAGACTAATTGGGCTGAAAGAGAGTGAAGGGAAACTGGAGGCTGTATGACCTGATACCTGTTTCTCAGTTTAACCTGTGAAAGCGATGATCAGCCCTGGTGTTGTGTTGTTGTTTTTCTGTTGTTCTACCTTCGAATAGTGTTCCCCTACTTTTGAAATGATGTTTCCTGTGGTGCACATGAGAGAAGTTTGCCTTTCTGGCAGAAATCTCTTAATTGTTTTTCATAAACCTAAAAAAGAAATCCTCTCCCAGCAGCTTAGCATCCCCTCTTTAGTCGGGGTTAGGATAAGCTTGGTTAAGGCTTAGATAAGGGTAAACACACATCAGCGGGGAAACTATGTGGCTGTAGTAAAATGACCTTTGGCTGAACTTTGGAGAATATGTTTGTTGTACAGAACAAGGACTCTGGATGTTGTCCCACATTTCTGTAAGACCAACATGGACAGGAGAAACATTAACAGCAACTAAACAACACTTTCAGTTACTCACAGGCATCTGAGTTCTGTTTTAAGACAGCCTTGAAATAGTGTGAACCTGTCATCTCCTCTGTGATTTAGTGTTGCACGTCCATAAACTTTAGTGACTCACAAGAGACCGATCAGAATCCAGCATATCACGACTCCAAAATGCTGGATCTCATAATCCAACGTCTTTTATTAATCATAACTCTTGAAGGCACTGAGTCAAAATTCTGTGATATTTGAGGGGTGTTTTTCTTGCATGTGTTTGTGCTCACGTACTTGTTGGATAACTGGTCCGTCTTGCGGAGTGTCACCGAGATGAAAATGCCCTGATTGGCTGGAGCTCAGCTCGATGTACTGTGGCTCCATCCATCAACTTAACGATCAACTGATCCAAAATAAATGGCGGCTTCATTACTCCGCCAGAGACATCAGTCACTGTGCTGGCAGGAGCTTGGGAGGGGGTAGAAGATGGTGAGAGGAACTGGGAGATTGAGACTCTGTGTAAAAACAAGTCTTATTTCATTCATGCCTTGCCATGTTGGACGTGGTATAAACATTTGATAATCCGTGGAATTAAACCAACCACTGTCTTTAGTTGGAATACATAACTCAAATGTGCAATATATTTATAAGAAGTGACGTCAACTGGTCGCCAAGTAGGTTTGAAACACAGTGTCCTCGAAACTGAGAATAACTGCTGCTGGAAACATTAGATTCAGAATCATTTAATGTAGGGGTGGGTGATATATCGAATATACTCAATGTATCGCAGCTTGTTCCATGTGGGATATATAAAATAACTATATCCCAAACATTGATTAAAATGGTCACATCCTTTTTTTGAACACTCGTGTCTGTGTTGTGTTTCTCTCCCTTTCACAGACACTCTCACAAAGAAAGACTTACAAACAAGATGCGTCACACACTTAATCCTCCACCCATCCACATCACTTTTCCCAAGCAACAGTGTGAGTAGGCTGAGCACGCTTCTCATCTGCAGGGCTCCAGACTGATAACATTACTATTTAGTCGCATTTTGTGACCATGGAGCTCCGTTGCAACTTGCAAATATTAATATACGGATTGGAGAGCTGTTAGTTCAATCAAGCTTACAGTGAATAAATCGGCACCGCTGAAGCAGTTTAACCTAGTGATAGCGTGAGCAGTGGAAGCATGTGTCTTTGTACCTGTAAGGCTCCAGACTGCGACTTTTAGTAGCATTTTGCTACCACGAATATATGAATTGGAGAGCTGTTAGTTTGTTTCCATCTTACAGTGAATAAATCATCACATGTAACAGCACCACTTTAACAGTTTTACTTAATGACATTAAGGATAGCGTGAGCAGAGGAAGCATGTGTCTTTGTACTTGTAAGGCTCCAGACCGCAACGTTTAGTAGCATTTTGCGACCATGGAGCACCAGTGGGATTTGCAAATTCAATTAATAGCCTATATGAAGTTGAGAGGCGTTTGTGTGTTTCCAGCTCACAGTGAATAAAAACTCACGGCACAGTAGCTACTTTATGTAACTTTATTATAACTTTAGTTCATTTAATAATTTTGTATTTTAGTCTCGACAGTAGTTCAGAGGAGATATCAAAATATCACGGTATATATTGTGTTTCGCAATATAACCTCTCCAGCTTCTTTGTTTCTACCCTCTTCCCTCTCGTACTTGTCTTCTGATAGTCTGTTTTTGTTTTTGTTGTAGAAATCAGCCAGTGTGTGAATGCTAAAAATGGCTGCACAATATGCAAAAAAAAAGTCATATTGCGATTATTTCGACAGATATTGCGATATGAGTGCCAAATTTAGTGGAAATGGTAATTTGTCATCGTTTTCACTCAAAAAACAGACAAACATATAAATCATCATAAAAATGATGATGATGTGATTTTTTTTTTTTTTTGCTGGAGTCTGTGTCAAACAAGCATGTTTCCTTCCATCTTGTATATGATTTGTAGGGTGGGGCGTCTCTGCAGCACCACAGTCCTTCATTTATAATGGTATGTTGTCTCTTATTTTACCTTATCAAAGAATTGGAGCCCCTGTAGTATGGATATTGCACTTAGTGATACTGTGATTTCAGTATTTTTTTTAATTGTGCAGTTCTAATCACATGAAGGTGTAGATGTTTAAAAAAAAGTTGGCAAAGTCAAAACAATAAACAAAAAACTCAAATGTCTTCTGGTCTCAGCTTCTCAGATGTGAAGATCTGCTGCTTAACTCAAAACAAGTAAATTCAGGATGCCATCTTTAGTGATTTCTTTCACATTAATAGACATAAAATAAATATTAAACATCTAGATTAATTGATAATTGCAGCCCTAGTACAATGACACTTTGGGGGGATCCTGACCCCCAGTTTGGAAAGACTCTCAGCGAAATTGCTCTGACACTGTGATGAATACTTTCTCAGTCTGTGACACCCTGTGGCAGCAAAGTATTTGTAAATACAAACAACAGCTTCTTCATGCCTGGATCTATAAAACAGATTGCACAGAATCGTGTACAGTTTTGTTTAGTTAATGTAAGTACTGTTCATTTTTGCTCTATTTTTCACACACATGCTGCTGCTGCAGCTGCTGCTGCTGCTGCTGCTGCTGCTGCTGCGCAGAGTTGCTGCGGCAGCATCTTTACAGACATAACGATACCCATGCTGTAACTGAAACATGGTGGAAAAAAAGATTTTTACATTTTAAATTTAGTGTAGGCTGTACAGAAACAACTAAAGCATACCACACACACACACTCAGCAAATTGTTCTACAGGGATGGTGTGAAGAAGGAGTTCCTGTGCAAGTTAGTGCAGGCTAACAATGAATGACACATTCCTACATGGATGTATACAAATACACTCAGCCTCTTCCCACCTTCTTCCATCTGTTGCTCCCCATTGCTGAGGAGCTGACTGTAAATCAAAGAGATAAACTCTGTCAGTCGAACCTCTTCATTACTTCACTGACACTTCTGATTTATGTTAGTTTGCATTCTTCCAAAATGACTACTTTTATTATCACAACTTCTGATTAGGTCTGATAACTGGGCAGCTGTGGCTCAGGAGGTAGAGCAGCCTTTAATCAGAAGGTTGGGGGCTGCTCCCAGGCACACTCTGGGCCCCTTACTGAGCATGGTTTAAACACCACAGCCTACCTGAGTATTGTTGCAGACCGTGTCCATCCCTTTATGACCACAGTGTACCCATCTTCTGATGGCTACTTCCAGCAGGATAACGCACCATGTCACAAAGCTCACATCATCTCAGACGTGACAATGAGTTCACTGTACTCCAATGGCCTCCACAGTCACCAGATCTCAGTCCAATAGAGCACCTTTGGGGTGTGGTGGAATGGGAGATTCTCATCATGGATGTGCAGCCGACAAATCTGCAGCAACTGTGTGATGTCATCATGTCAACATGGACCAACATCTCTGAGGAATGTTTCCAGCACCTTGTTGAATCTACGACACCAAGAATTAACGCAGTTATTTTATGAAACTATGACCCAGGAACCAAAACTGTGGTCAAACGTTCCCTAAAAAAGTTCCTTAAAAAACTACTAAGTCTTTCACTCTATTTGCAGATGATGGCCACCTGTTTGATGGCCTTTTTTTAAAGATCCAGTGTATAAGATTTAGGGGGATTTAGTGGTGTCTATCAGTGAGGACTGCAGATTGCAACCAGCTGAAACTTCTCCTGATTGAAATTCTTTCGGTGTTCATTGTTCAGGAGGTTTTTACCAGGAGCTGAAATGACTGCAGAGGTCTCTTCCTCTCCAAAACAAACAGATCAGGTGATTTTAACTGGTAAAATCACAGAATTAAGCTGTTTCACGTAAATCAAATAGGTGTTTTTCCAATACTTTCCTCACAAAGTGGCTGCTAACTACAGTGGCTGACATGAAAACACACATGGTCCTATCTGGAGCCAGTGTTGGTTGCAGTAGAAACAAGGAGGTTCAACATGGCAGTCTCCGTAGACGAGGACACGCTCCCTATGTAGATATAAACGGCTCATTCCAAGGTAATGAAAACACAGCAATTCTTATTTTCAGGTGATTATACACTACAGAAAACATACTTATTATATTGCATTGGATTTCTGCTAATATATGCCACTAATCCTCCACACTGGAGCTTTAAAATAAATCTCAGATTGGCTGTAGGGGTGCTTTCTAAACAAACAAACAAACAAAAAGTCGCCTCTTATTTGAGGCTGGCTGCGGGTGTGCTCTGCCCTATTAATGGAAGAACAAGAGCATTGTCAACATAATTTCACACATCATTGATTTGTTATTTATTTTTTGTATTTTGTTACGCAGAGTATATTCAGATGAGGCAATATTTGGTCTTGAAATCGCGAGTTTACATCTCTAACGCCTGTGTTAATATATGCCTCTGTCACATAGTATTCTTGTAACACAGCCATATGTGAAGGCTGTGTGTGGCTGTGTGTGTGTGTGTGTGTGTGTGTGTGTGTGTGTGTGTGTGTTGCACTAGTCTCCATAGATGTGATTAGTGTGGATACAGCATCCAAGGCCTGCTACTCGTTAAATATGTCAGCTCTATTCCAGGCCTCCAGGTGTCTCGCCTATCTGACTCTGAAATGAAAAATGCAGTGAATAGTAAGAGGATAGCTTTGTGTGTGTGTGTGTGTGTGTGTGTGTGTGTGTGAGAGAGAGAGAGAGAAAGATGCTCTTACTTTCTCTTTCAGCACAGCGCTCTCGTTGAATTAAATGAGTGGGCCGCTCATGGCCTTTGTCGAGTCCTTTGTGCGTGCCCACTCATGGGAGCCAACATGTATATGGATGCTGTGCGGCCCTTCATTCAGAGCAGGGTTGTGACTGGAGAGCCAGATTGAGAGATGCTCTTTAAAAATTCATGATTCTTCCACAGTCTGCCTGTTTCCCTACCTGACGCTCTGTTCTCTCTGCCCTGTAGCTGCGAAACCATCACCTCATAAGCATCGTCTGTCATTGCTGATGACTGATACTGAGTTCAGGCTACGTTTCCAGTGTCTCTCCATCATTTCACAGACTGATTCAGGACATTGTCATGGTGGCGTGTCTCTGTCTGTGAAGTAAAAGTCCTGCATACCTTACTTGAGTTATCACCAGGGGAGAATCACATGATCAATTTGTCCTGGCCAGCACCAAGACTTGAACAGATATATTGTTAGCCATTGCACACTTGTCATAGAGGCACAAAATGATTTCACAGATGGATTCTTCAACCTTTCTCGCATCGTAAATCAGCCGTTATGACACCGTCTGTGGACTTTACTGACACTTATCAGCAAATAATAAATTAAATCACACTAATGTTCTTCCTTAAACTCCCTTTAAACTGCCTTTCACAGTTTTTCTTTGTGTCTCTTCAGTGCTTCGCCTCCGACCGTGCACATCCCCAAAACCTCTTTTTAAAGCTTTAGCATGGGGAGAACTGGAGTAAGAGTTTATCTTCCTTTTACATTTTCACAGCAGTTGGTTCCCATGACTCCTGCTCTCTCGTACCACTTTCACTAAAGCTTGGCATTTACACTTCAGAGGAAGAAGAAGACCTTGGCTGCAGCTTCATTTTGCACATCAAAATATCAGACTTTTTCAAAATACCACAGCACAGGATTTGCACATGTTCCGCCTTTGTGGCTCTGCTGTGTAGGACTATCCACTTTTTCAGATTATTTTCTTTACTTTGTTACCCAGCTGTATTTCATGTTGGAATGTTATTATTTTAGATTTTTAAGTTGTTATGCTGTAGCTCTAATTTAAGAGTCCGATCAGCACTGACATACTGTGATGATGACATATGTCCTCCATTAAGTTATGAGAAATAAAGAATATGAAACAGCTTTTTAGGCCTTCAACCAGATGCAAAAAATGACCCCATAACTGGCATCTAGTTAGCAGAACAAATAACACATTCCCCAACTAGAATATAGGCCTGTTAAATTAGACATCCACGAAATCAACATCTCTTCTTTTGGGAGATTTGTTTTTAACATTCAGTAAAATCATCAGTTATCCTCTGATGGAATTCTGCTTCTCTGTCAGTTTAGTAACTGATGTGCTTTAAGGGAACATTGCTTTTGAGGAAATAAAAGTTTCAACATGATTATTTGCTTTTTTGTGAGCTGTTGTATGAGAGTTGATGTTAAACCATTAGGTGTCAGTTGAAAAGCAAAAGATGAAAGCAGCTAAAATGTTAGCATGTTTCCAGTTAGTGTTTCTAGTAGATGTCAAGCAATTAACTGTTAATCAGTTAACCGCTGAAAATATTTTTGACCAGGTGGGCATGTCGTTCTGTAGGTTAATTTTAATGCTTTTCGGTTTAGTAGTAATAGCACCACCACTGTGCTGTACCACAACAACGCTTATGTGGTGTTCACGCTACAACGGCTTGCTTGCCGCCACTGCTCTGTATTGCGCACTACCCGGGTCTTTGGTCTGGTTGGAGGTTGCAATTGGCACAATTCATGCTCTTTTTTTTTGTTTCTCACTTTGTGGGACAATAAGTTGATCTTGATCTTGATCTTGGCGATTACCGCTAGTAACGCCATCCAGCATTGCGGTGGAAACGTTGTGTCCGCCCTCCAATTTCCCCCCAGGTCACCCTGATGAGTAAGCTGCTTCATTTTAAGCTGCAAATCCCCTTTAGTATCTATTACCCCTTTTCAGCAGTCATGGGCTGGCTTGGCTTGGCTTGGTTTGGTTTGGTTTGGGCCGTCAGCCCAGCATGGCAGGAATTTGCATTTCCATCACAACAGAGCTTCCTGCTTGAAGGTGTGTCTTTAACTCATGGTCACTTGTCTTGGGTGATGACGTTTATAAACAGTGGGCTCGTCGGGGCTTGGCTTCAGGCGGCGAAACATCACCGCTACCCACTTGAGGGCGGGTGGCCCAGCTTTTGGACCAACTCTGGAGAAGGTCAGTCTCTGGCATAACTCGGCATGGCATGGTGCGTCTTAACGGATAATGGAAACGCAAATCGGCACGACATGACTTCAGCGCAGCCAGAAATGACCCCACATGTTATCACTGTCCCTCCACTGGGGCAGAGCTACCAGCGATAATCACCTGCCCGACGGCTGCGCAGTGCAGAGTGGCTAGCTAACCAGTGGAGACTGGAGGGCAGGCAGTGGGTGCCATGTTTCCACATGTCAATGTGGCTGGCCAGCTGTCTATCAGCAAAGCCAACAGAAATTAAAATAAGACATTTAAATCACAAAAAGCCTCTTTCATCTCATGTCATTTTACATTTTTTAATTATTTTTTTAACCAGTTAGTTACCGGTTAATGGGTGTTGGGTTGTCAAGAGCAAAATTAACCAAAACTGTCATCCCTAGTTTCTACAAAGCCAGAGAAGAGAAACACACTGAAGTTTAACATGTCTCTCTAATGCTGGATATGAGGAGGGGGAAGCAGACTGCATGTTTCAACATGTTGTTAAAACAGTTTTTAGGCTGAGAGTGAAAGACAGAAATAGACAGAGAGCATTCTGGGGTTTAACGCTCTCTAAATAAATCTTGTCTCACCAAAGAACTCATTAACTGCAAGTTTGTGGAAGACTTCTTGTCTCAACTCGCATCTCAGTTTCTTAAAATAAAACATAATTTGATTTAAGGCAATAAGCTGTGTGTGTGTGTGTGTGTGTGTGTGTGTGTGTGTGTGTGTGTGTGTGTGTGTGTGTGTTCCTCGAGCTGATCTAAGAGGAAGTTTTTATAAAGGGAGTACTTTTTATTTCATTTCAAGTGTTTGATTTCTGGTTGGCCATCCGTGACACCGCTGCCTTGGACTTTATTGCGTTGAAAGGCAAATACATCAGTTTTTCATTTTTACTGCTGCGGTGAACTCTGTCAGTCCCTCCTCGTGCCCCCGCCCGCTCACTGTCTTTCCTTCTTTCCCATACTTTGACCCAGATTTGGGATTTTTTCTAGAATAGGCTGCCGTGGTTTGGTTGTGTGTGTGTGTGTGTGTGTGTGTGTGTGTGTGTGTGTGTGTGTGGCTGCCAGCTACTGTCCTGGTTTTTGACTGGGAGATGAACTGGAGGATGAGATTTGGAACTGGAGGAGCTGGATTGGTCACAGTGGGGTTGTGGCTCCTCAGATGGATTTTAAAATGCAGCTTCTTGGGGACAGACATACAGAAAATCCACGGTAGCTTTTCCCCTGCATTTCTATGTCTATCTTTTTGTTCAGGAAAAAATAATTCATTTATATGTTGCTGATGATTTGTGGCTCTGACAGTTGATTTCCTCTTTGTTTATGCCTCCTTCAACAATATTGTTTTATAGCTTGGTATTACAGTTCCCATTTTACTTTGGGTGATGCAAACAGGAAGTATAATATTTCCTTGGAGTCAGTGTGTCTGTCCAAACACCACAGATGTTATGAGTTTATCAGAGCTCAACATAGACTGTGTAAAATAATGGATTTCGCCACCATGACGTCAGTCATTGTTTTATGGACTCCCGTTTTGAAACCCTGAGTTTGGCATTTCAGCCAATGCCAAATTGTTTTAAGGAGCCACAAGGGACCATATTTGGATGAGAAGGTGGAGCTGTGAAGGAGCGAAGGGTGGATCTGACTCAAAGACTGTGGCTTCGCCCTTAAATATGCGTAAATCTAAACCTTTATCAAAATTCACCCCCTGTACAGTTGTCATGAATGTTGAATTAAGTTTTTTGCACCAGGCTGTAGACTTTCTTCTAAAATTTCTGCTGTAAAGTTGGGTATTTTAACATGGGGGTCTATGGGGATTGACTCCCTTTTGGAGCCAGCCTCAAGTGGCCATTAGAGGAACTGCAGTTTTTGGCTCTTCCACGTTTCAGCTTCGAAAGTTGTCATCTGGAGTTTACTGGGACACACTTGTTTAATAAGGTCGTCCTGTGACTTGTTTAAATACATGACTCAATGGAGCTCAGATCTTTTTTGTTTTTATTTAATATCTATAAGATATAACCATACAGTTTATAGTAAGAGAAATAATACACTGTTAATACAATACGGCTTTGTTAGATACATGATTCTGTTCGGTTAATTACGGCATTCTACAGTCTGTTATTTCTGAATAGCAGACCGCTGCTATGAATAAAAGTTGATTGCCATGGGTACAGTTGTGATCAGACAATTAGCTCAAGCAATAAAAGCATTTTTAATTTAATGAAATCTTTTTTTAATCAATATTTTGCATCAAATTATTGATATCTTTTACTGTAAATTATACCTTACTTAATAAAGCACTTTGACTTTTCTGTCTGATACATTTCTTAGGAAATAAATATATTTCTCAAAATTATTGATAAAATGATATGTTTAATATTTATGACGGGAATCACCATAGGCCCCACAATAGCTTTTGTTACCATACAATATTGTTACAAGTTTAAATGTTTTGTATTGTGATAATATATATTGCGATCTATTTCCTTTTTTTTCTGTTGCAAATTATGTCTCCAAGGGAAAACATTGTCAACCCGTCGGCTATTAGTCTGACAACGATAAGCCTCTGGGGGCAATGGCCAATATTTTGGGAGAACCAGCGTAGCCAGCAGATATCCGGACCAACACTTCCTTTTCTGTGCGCTGGTCATTTCAGCTATAAACAGATATCTGTATATTTGAATGCAGATAAATAAGAATATAAAGCTAAATTGAGGCCAGACAATAGCTGATGGGTTCCAAGACTGCATTTCAGCCAATTATTTCGCCTCTCCACACGGACTGTTTTCTGGCCTAAATGTGATTGGTCAATACTACTCAGACTACAGATAAAACCCAGAAGGCTTCTGATACCAAAATCTTGCATATGCAGATATCTCTTTATAGAGATTAACCTTTGAACGGTAACAGTCTGTTCATGCTGAATCCATTATGCCTTCAGCTTCAGCTTCAGCTTCGTCATGTCTGCTGACATGGTCGTTCCTAAAACCATCATCATTACTGTCAACAGCTGGGCTGATGCACTACAGAGGACTGTGGTGATTATGGGATACACTCAGCTCTGAAGAAGCATGCATCAGGTGAAGGTTACTGTGCTTTGGCATATTTCAGATGTAAGATACACCTGTCTGCTGTCCAGTGGTGCCTGAACATGCACTGGGACAGAGCTAACATATGTCAGAGAGATGTTTTGGTGGTTTTACCCTCCACTAACCCCCCAGCTGCTGAACCTGCTTCATTTCCTCTCCCTTTCTTCTGGTTCCCTGCGAGTTGTTCCCACAGTTCCAGATCTCCTCCGGAACTTCCTCTGACTCCTCTGGAGGGGAGCGAGGAGGAGGCGGCAGCGGAGGGGAGGGGAACAGGAAGGAGTAGAGCTTTTCTTGGCCCAGGGGGCTTGAGGCCAACTTCACCACAGCCAGAAATGGTATTTGTCTGCGGGATTTCTCAACCCAAACCTGGCACTGACAGTGGAGATAAGATCAAAGTTCACCCACAGATCCCTCAGGGGGAATTTAGCCGTTACACCACAAATGTGTTTTATTAGGATTCACCAAAGAATCATATAAACAGGAACTTTATATCTGCAAATGATCATGGGAACTCTAGAGAGTATTAAAATATGTGAATGGAAAGTGTTAAATTATGAATCTGGACATTGTTCTGGTGTAATAAGGTAAAAGAGAAGATCATTTTTGAATTGTTTCTGTTTGTGCATAAATGTTTTGCACAAGAAAGGCTAAATGTACGAGGAATTGACGGGACCAGTTTCCAGGTTGATGTGATCCATTCACTGTTCTCAAACGTTGCCTTCTTCCACCTACAGCAGACACAGAGCAACATTATCATTCATGTGGAGTCGTGTGTCCACCTGTTGAATTTAAGTCCAATATTCAGTCTGCTTTAACTCAGTTTTGGATTCCTGAGGGAAATATGCAGCAGTGCTTGATATTGCTGCTCTGCTCTGCTGCTCTGTGGAAATGAGGTTGATGAGAGCAGTGAGATTAAAAAAACAAACCGTATGTGGACCATAAAAACTAAAACAATGAGCTTAAAAATTCTACAATGCTTCTTAAAGCTGAGGGGAACTGCAGAATTTGTTATCTGTGGGGTTATACAACAATAATAGTGTGCCATATCATCTCGTCCACCATAATACCGGTATGATTTTTATATAATATGAAAAATTGGTATTGTGATACTTGTGGTATCTCGACTTCTTGTCATATTGACGTCATACGCTTACCTGCGGCAATGACAAGCATGGCTGAAAACAAAATTATTACAGACTCCGTGTGCAAGAGACATAACGTAGAAAAAAAAACAAATATACTGTAGCGAGAAGAAATGCCAAACAAGTGAATCTGTGTTCGGCTTTCACCTTCACTTTCGCCGGCGAGCGTGTTTGCAAACAGGAACCAACAATGTTGCCATCCCATGAGTGAGAATAATAATATTTATCTCTGTGAGCAGTTTCATGTGGTACGTTTCATCTGTTAGTTCAAACAGTCATAAGATCTGTAGGTGGAGGGAGAGCGGTGTGCAGAATACCACAGGATTTAGACAATAGTGACTGAGGATCAAGAAGAAGATTCTTTCAAGTGATGTTGCACAAAATAAACTTGTAGTGGAGTTAGAGAATGACAGATGAGCGGTGACAGTGTCCTGCTGAGAGAGGCGGAGATGAGAGTATGAGCAGAGAGGATCAGGTGTACAGGAAGTGTGTCACATGTTTCTTTTCTCATCAGAATAATTATAGTCGCTGGTCCAGTGAGAGTCCTTGGACATCCGTCAGATACAGTGTGTCTGAGTGTGTGTGTGTGGAGAGTTATCTGTCTGTCTTCTCATGGCCATTTGGTTTTTGTTTTACATGGAGCTGCTTCTCATTAAGCAGTAGAAGGATTTTCAGTCTCAGTCATGTGCACCAGCTGTCCGGCCTCTCTTTGGGTTTATTAGGTTCAGAAAGCAGACGAGGGCTTTTCCTCCCTGAAGGCAGCGCAGTGTGTCTGTCAGTGATTTCCCTGTACTGTTTCTGTGTTCTAAAGTTAGATTCTTAACTTTTTCTGATCAACCTTGAATTGTTTTATCCTTAAATGAGGCACATTTTCGAGGCACATGAGGACAACAGATGCATGTGTGTGTGTGTTACGTTTTATTTTCTACTGAGCTAAAGTTAAATTGCTTCCTGTTGTTCCTGTCTGCAGGCTGATCAGTGACTGAAGAGGATGATGCTCTCTTGAACCTCAGCGCTAACACCCGCCCGCCCCCTTCATCCTCCTCACTGTCCTCGTCCACAACACTGCCTCCACCATGAACCACACCCCCAGCCCTCACCTGTCCGAGGGCGGCAAGTCGGCCGGAGGCAGCCTGCTGTGCAGCCTGGGTCTGGTGTCAGACAGGGGGATCCGCTCCCCGGACAGCCTCACCCACACCCCCAGCCCCACTGGAGGGACCCCCAGCTCCAGCCCCCCGCTGCTGCTGTCGCCTGGGCTGGGAGGCTTTGGGCTGGGATCCCTGGGGGCCATGGGCGAGGGAGCCGGGGCCGACTGGGAGAGCAGGGAGGAGCTGAGGCTCAGGGAGCTGGAAGAGGCTCGAGCCAGAGCGGCCCAGATGGAGAAGACCATGAGGTGGTGGTCTGACTGCACCGCCAACTGGAGAGAGAAGTGGAGCAAGGTGGGGTTTTGGTTATTGGAGCCAGGAGAGAAAATATGTACTGAAAGTAGGGCTGGGTGATGTGGGGAAAATCAAATATTACCACATTTCTTCAATATTAATATGGTTACAATATTTTACGGTGGACAACTGGTGCTTTCACAAAATATTTACACAATGAGATTTTGATAAATAATCATCAGTAATTAGGATTTAATGATTTAAGTGATGATTTAAGCCTTTAAAGGGAAATTTCGGTTTATTTCAACCCGTCTCCTATCGTCCTAAATTTGGTTCAAGTGACTAGTGACATACAGATAATAGTTAGCATGTTAGCCG
>NC_065506.1:45781121-45847707 GCF_006386435.1 Epinephelus moara | reverse complement strand
TGCCCGTTCACTTACGTTTTAACAGGTCTGACGCTACGACTGTATCTAGGCTAACGGCTAACATGCTAACTATTATCTGTATGTCACTAGTCACTTGAACCAAATTTAGGACGATAGGAGACGGGTTGAAATAAACTGAAATTTCCCTTTAAAAGCTCCTGTTTGAGTAACGTTTGATAATAAACTGGGTTTCCAGCTTTTTTAACAAAACAAAAGTACATATTCATGACTTGTTTTTAAAGATATATATCTCCAGAATACCAACAGGCCTGGGGCTGATTAGTTATTCTTGTATTGTCTATATCTTTCCCAGGTTCGTGCAGAGCGCAACCGTGCACGTGACGAGGTCCGTCAGCTGAGGCAGCGGCTGGATACCCTCACCAAGGAGCTGACCAGCGTCCGGCGGGAGCGGCAGGAACTGGCCTCAGAGAATGAGACGCTACGGCAGGAGACGCTGCGCCTCCGAGGCGACCCCGCTCCTGAGGCTCCTCCTCCATCTGCCACTTCTCCATCTTCCTCCCCTGCACACCCTCGCGGTGCCTCCTCCTCCTCCTCTCCATCTATACCTCCCTCCTCCCCTGCTTCCTCCTCCTCCTCTCAGGTCCACACTGACGGCAAGCTGGACAGGGTGGGAGAGGGACCACCGGGGTCTCCGGAGCCAGAGCCAGTGAGGGACGTGGACTTGGACAGACAGAAGATGGCTCAACAAAAGGTGAGTCTGCAGTTTACATTTAGATTAGAATACACTGACACTGCAAATGCACACTCCTAGGATATTACTTTGTATCTTGAAAGATGTGTTTCTGCGGTGTGTCCTCACAGTTGTCTCAACTAAACATAAAATATTTGCCGCCATAATAATTGTTAGTGCTGCAGCTGGTCAACAGACAACCACACAAAGTTATTACTACCTTTACTGAAAGATCTAAATTTCCTCCACCTCTGCATTAACTTAAATCATGTTTGGAGAGCCCCTAATTAAAGTTGATTTCTCTCGATAGCAATGACTCACCAGCCAATAGACGCACGTCTTGCTGCTGCTGATGTTGGGTTGTACATTGAAAGTAATAGGGGCGTATTTTTTGACGTGCTGCGTTCGCTGCTGGTGTGTTTTGGCCTTGAAAAAAAAAGTTTTCTTCATGATTTAAACGTAACAGAGTGAGTACTTGATATACAAATACCTCGCTCACACCATTGCTGCTCTTCGTCTTGTTGTAACTAAAAGGCCTTTACGATGCAGTTTGGTCCGGTATTGTGTTTTTTTTGGCCCTCAGCAGACGTTGTATCTATACTCAACTTTTTGTCCTCACAACATATAAAACAGGTGAGGATTACCTTTTTTTATCGAGCTGTGGGTTGTGGACTGTCGGTCAGAAAATAAGCAGTGTGAACTTGTCATTGTGTGGTGAGGGAGCAGGTGAAGGTCGTCTCTTTATGACACAAGAGGATGAAAATATTGACAGATTAATCAATAATGAAAATGTTGCTGCTCTCGGTGCTTTAAACAGCAGATTCAGCTCCCTTTTTACTTTTTGTGTGAATGTTTAATATGCTAATGTGAATTAGCATGGGGGCTGTGTCCTGTGCTGCTGACTTGTTTGATATCAGTGTGATCGTGTCCTCCGCTGCTGTACGGTCAGTGTGACCGGAGTCTCAGTGAATGTAGGCCAGACTGGCTGCTGTGGCTCCAGCCTGTTGGATCGCTCACCAAGTGTGTGTGTGTTGGGGAGGGGTGTCCTATTTAAGAGACACTAGCAGTGTGGGTACCCAGGTACACACACACACACACACACACACACACACACACACACAGTTTCTCATCATGCTTGCTTATCCCTGAGGGCTCAGTGATGCTGCAGTACTTCTTCTCTGTCAGCCTGTTCTGTGCAGACCATCCTGAACCTTAAACATATCTTGTTCTTTACAAACACAGACCTGACCTGCTGCTTCGCTCTGCCTCATTCGTTCTGACACACAAGACGCTCATGAGGAGAATCCAAACTTGAATGGGACATTAGCGTTAAGCACCATCACGGGTCATATTTCAGCCGTCAGACTCTCTGAAACGCTCTGCGGAGGCCATTTTATACTAAAAATACAGAGAGCTGACGTGAAACAGGAACGTCTGGAACTCAAATTACTGGAAGTCAAACCCTACATGTTACACCCTGTCTGGGGGTGTAACATGAATTACGCCCCCATCTTCCCCAAGTCCCACGCAGCCATAATGACAGCTTATCAAATGTGCAAACAGATTGATTTATTGACAGTTAAATATGGCCATACTGCTGAGTTACTCAACTTCAGAGTGGGCCAAGGCCAGAATAACAAACCAAATACCTCAAACTCAAACCATCAAACCTAACCTGAAGAAATGAAAGAAACAAAAAAACATCAGCATCCAGGAAGACTTCCTTCAGCCCTGAGCTGCCGCCATTTTGGCTCCTCAAGTGCTGTCTGTCAGCCAATCTCTGACAGCCACGTCATGGAGCGCAACTTTTTGCATATACCTGACAAAATGTAGAGATGAACAGTAATTTCTGGAGGCAACTTTTAATTGCTTGTGCTCCTGGTGCTCTTTGACATGACACCTCTGACTGTAACATCAGCTGCAGGGAGATGCGTCTGTCACTTGGGGATGAATCTGTCACATGGGGACGATCTCTTTGGTTATTTCTTTTTTCTTTTTTTTAAGATATTTTTTGGGGCATTTTAAGCCTTTATTTGATAGGACAGACAAGTGTGAAAGTATCAGTTGTCTTGGGTTCACTCTGTATCACCTCAGTTATGTATCATTAATTTGTCTTTCCAGTGACAGCTGACTGCATCCAGTATGACAAGTCTCTGCTCAGTTTGTGTGTTTAACAAACCAAAGCCTGAATAGCAGAATTCTGGAAAGTGTTGCTCCATGTTGTACCAATTTTTATTTAGTAAACACTCATGACACTGCAAACCGTTTCTGTACACACTCGCTGCTGCAGCAGTAGAGGGGGCCGGTGTTGGCTGGCTACAGAGGTCGGGTAGTACACAGCTATTTGTTAATCCTTAGTGGGACAGAGAAACAAAAATGTAACATAAAAATGTTTGCTTCGGGGCACCCAGTAGCTCAGTAGGTAGAGCGGGCCGCAGCGCAGATAGAGATATTTGAAATGTGTTCTGTCTAGTTATAACACTTAGTAGTATTTTGATATCAGGTTTGAAAGTCTGTGATGAGTAATGGTAGCTGGCGAACCTAATTTCCTCGCAAAGTTGGGTCAAATGTGAGCTGGGTTGGTTGTAAAACCATTTTGAGAGATAAAAAACAACATTTTTGAAATAAATGTTCAAATTGTTTCCACTGGTCGCTTTAGGGGCCGTACACACGCCATGTCTTTAACTGCCTGGAAAACGCGAGGTCAGGCGCTGAGCATCAGTAACAGCAGAAGTTCCTGAAAAATGAAAGATGTGACTGAAATGTGTCCAGAAGTGTTAAATGTGCAGCATACAGTACATTCAGCCATATCGTTATGTGACCTGTGATAGAGGTCACTATACTCCCAGATTAGTTTCTGTCCTGTAGTGTCCTCTCAGCAGCTGGCGGTGTTCGTCCCTCTGCTCAGGTGTAAATCATTTGGGATCACATTTTATTTTTGATAATTGCTTTCAAGCGTCACTGCCACCGGCAAGGACCTGATACCACGGGGGATGAAAGGGACATGTCCCCTCACTTTATTTTCAAAATCCCACTTCTGTCCGACCCACTTTTACAGTCTCTGTGCTCTCACAGCAATAAAGTTCACAGACAGAAGCCCTGGGTGTTACCTCTCAGGATACGAACAGGCTGCCTGAACGTCTGATTGGTGCTCACTGAAAGCAGACACTGCTCAGGGCAGAAATAAACTGCTGTTCCCTCTAATAAATGCTTTTTAGTTGAAAAAAAAAAAAGACTCTGTAACTCTCAGCCACAAAACAAGCATTATAGCATGCAGCCTTGTCAAAGAGGTGGTACTGTCCATAAACTGAGAGTTAATTACTGCTCTACACTAGTTTCTCATGCCAGCACAAAAAGAATTCTGACAACTGATTTTCCAAGTTGTACTTTCAGTCTGCAATTTGGATTCTTTGTCTGAATCACAAACAACAAAATGAGCTTTCTGAACAAGACATAAGAGAGCGTCACTTCCCTGAACTGCATCTCTAGTTGTGCAAACAGTTAGTCACATTTCAGATTTAAACTAAATGAACAACTGACTCAGCAAATACAGTCAGGGGTTCAAAGGGTGAGGTTGTATCTGAGTCACTCTATGAATATGAGGCTGTCGGTTGGTCCACCGCTTTGGTCCAGATGGAAGTATCTCAACAACTATTGAATGGATTTTTTTTTTTTTTTGTAAACTTGATACAGATACTACTGATGCCCAGTGAATCAATCGTAAAGTCTCCTAATTTGTCCTATTATACTAACAAATACTTGGTAAACTAATAATCAGCTTCAGCTGTACTTTGTGTTTAGCGCTAATTAAAAAATGTTCCGTTAAAATGTGGCACGACTTTTTAGTGTCACGTGGAGATTGGGTACGGTTCCTGTGGGGTGGCAGACTGGGGTTGTGGCTCATATTTTTAAAAAAGGAGAACATGGGGTGTGCTTCAGTTATCCAGAGTGCTGGAAAGGAAGCTGCAACCGTTTGTCGAATCTCAGAAACTCAGGAGGAGCAGTTTGGATTCTGTCCTGGTCGTGGAACAGTGGACCAGCTCTATACTCTTGTACGGCTGCTGGAGGGGTCGTGGGAGTTTGCCCATCCAGTCCTCATGTGTTTTGTGAACTTGGAAAAAGCCTATGACAGCGTACCCTATGGAACCTTCTGGGGGGTACTGCGGGACTAAGGGACTGTGGCTTAGAGGAAGAATGGGTGATCCACTTATTAGAGGATTGGCAGATTCCCAGCTCTTCAAGGCCCCATTTCAAAGTATCCTTGGGAAAGATACTGAACCCCAAATCGCTCCTGCTCCTGTTCAATCAGTGTGTGAGAGCATGTGAATGGTTACTGAGTAGCAGGTGGCACCATCAAGGGTAGCCTCGGCCACCAGTGTGTGACAGTGTGTGAACGGGTGAATGTGACATGTAATGTAAAAAGTGCTTTGAGTGGTTGGAAGACTAGAAAAGTGCTATACAAGTGCAGTCCATTTACCATTTACTGGGGTTGCTGCTACAACCCATCCGGCCCTTGTATGACCAAAGTAAGAGCTGTGTCCCCATACTCGCCTCAGAGTCAAACATGTTTCCTGTGGGTGTTGGCCTCCACTAGGGCTGTCCCTTGTCACCGATTCTGTTTGGGGTATTCATGGACAGGATCACAAGGCACAGCCACACTTGAGGAAGCGGTCCGGTTTGGGGACCTCAGAATTGCATCTCTGCTCTTTGCAGATGATGTGGTTCTGTTGGCTTCATCACACCGTGACCTCCAGCATGCACTGGGGCGGTTTGAGTGTGAAGCAGTCGGGATTAGAGTCAGCACCTCCAAATCTGAGGCCATGGTTCTCTACTGAAAAACAGTGGATTGCCCCCTCTGGGTTGGGAGAGAGTTACTGCCCCAAGTGAAGGAGTTCATGCTGCTGCATGCTGACGTTAGCATTTATCTCAAAGCACTGCTGTGCTGAAGAACAGCCTCACAGGACTGCTTGTGTTGCTCTTGGGCTCTCTTGGACTCTTGGGTCAGATAAACAGCAGAGTTTGTGCCTGTTCTTCAGGTGCAGAGGATGCATTCTGCTCCAAACACAGGTGCTGTATTTATCACACACAGCAGCCTGGATTCTCAGTTTGTACATCGTCTGTGTGAGTGTTTGCAAGGTACATCTCGCTCCTCATTGCATATGCAATCAGTAGAGGATCATGGGAATAATGAGAGACAAGTTAACAGAGGTTGATTATGTATTCTGTTGGATTTACTGAGGTCACGCTGTCAGATGGGATTTGCTGGAGTCTTGTAGTTGTAGTGGGGAAACAAAATGTGCTTCAAATATAGGTTTGTATAACAAGAAACAGATGATCAGATTATCAGATCAGATTTTTCTTTTTAAAAAGAGATCTTTCTTTTATCAAGACATTTTCATGTGCATTTGGCTTGCGTATATTTCCTGTTTTTATTATTTGTTTAAGTTTCCCGTGAATGTGTTTATCGCCTCCTCATGTATTCATAATTGCACATATGCTGAAGTTTACAATATCATAATTTTATGAGTAATAGTTTGAGTAAGATAAACTGTTTTTCCTCAGGTACAGTTAGAGCATGGCCAAAGTAAATATTTTATAATAAAGATCTGTTAGCGTTATTATTTCTACTGTGAGCCTGGCAGGGTCGAACCCCCCTCCCAGGCTCACCTGAACCTCTGCAAGATTTACAGCGCACATACAAACAGTTAATGCCAACAGCATAAAGCTCAGACAGACAACACCTGCATCTCAACAGGAGTTACAGTACAGGAACACTTAAAGCCAACGGCACAATAACTTGAATTAAATTCACCCGTAACTCAGCAACAGGATTAACATTGCAGGTGTACTTATTTAAAGCCAACAGCACATTAACAAAATACACCACTCTCAACCACAAATAAGAGCTGAGTTAAGGCCATATGATACAACAGCATCTGCAGTGCTGCTGCTACATGGCTAGCTCTGGTAGCACCATCACTACATTTGTATTTCTGCTCTTTCTGTCTTGATTTCATTTGATTTTTTCCTGCTTGACCACTTGCGTTACATGGGCAGACCCACTTGAAGGGGTTGGGGATGTGACCACAGTCGATGTCTCTGTGCCTGTCCTTTCAGGTGGCCTGTTGACAATTTTGGGACAGTCTAACCCCTAATCAGACGGGCTGTTCCAACATCAAGCAGGCCGCAGCCAGCAGATCAATTTATTCCCCACAATGTTCCTTCCCACATTGCTGGTGGTGGCCCTGCGGCCCACTAGGTGGTCCAGCCCATCTGGCATTTGCCACATTGCCAGTTGGAGCCTGGAGCTTGGTGATCTTCCACTGCTGAACTGAGCCTGTGAGCCATCCTTCATTTGCAGTGTGTCCGGATGTTCAGTAACAGAGTCAGTGAAGGAGCTAAAGGACAGTCTTAGTAAATCAGATGCTGAACACACACCAAGATTTAAACCACAAACTCAATGTTAACAGCAATACATATTTGAGCAGTGCCATTTTCTCAGTAAATCCGACCTTGATCTTCAGTCTTGTTCTGCAAAACCTTCACTGATCCCTTGTTCAACATGTTTTATCAAAAATGAGATGGCCTTTAGTGAATCAAAATGTTCCGGAAAATAATTTCTTTAACAGGGTGTCTGCAGATCCTTAATAAATATCTTTTAATTTTATGAATATTAGGCATTGAAAGTAATTTAGTATTCTTAAGTTTGACATTGTGAGGTCTTAACTGCCACAAACATTTGGTCTAATTTAATTTATCTATCTTTTAATTGCTTTTTGTCAAATAGTCAAGCCTTCAGTGTGAACGTCCACATTTCTTTTACAAATCTTTAAACCTAAACCTGTATGTCTTTTTACTTTGTTAGATTAACCCAACACACTCTAATAGGCATATTCCTGCAGAAAAAATTACAGTGCCATGCATAGTTTGGGTGTCCCTGGTCAAAATTTCATTTACTGTGAATAGTAGTAGAAGATGAACTGATCTCCAAAAGGCATGAAGTTAAAGATGAAGCATAAGCGAGATTAGAGTATTATTTTGGTTCTGTACAATTTTAGAGGGTAAAAAATAAAAGGGGCACCATGCAAGTGTTTGGGCACACCAAGACATTTGAACTCTCTGACAACTTTTCCCAGGGTCTCAGACCTTAATGAGCTTGTTAGGGCTCTGGCTTGTTCACAGTCATCGTAAGGAAAGGCCAGGTGATGCAAATTTCAAAGCTTTATAAATACTCTGACTCCTGAAACCTTGTCCCAACAATCAGCAGCCATGGGCTCCTCTAAACAGCTGCCTAGCACTCTGAAAACTAAAATAACTGATGCCCACAAAGCAGGAGAAGACTATAAGAAGGTAGCAAAGTGTTTTCAGGGAGCTGTTTCCTCAGATCGTAATGTCATTAAGAAATGACAATTAAGAGGAACTGTGGAGGTCAAGTTGAGGTCTGGAAGACCAAGAAAACTTTCCAAGAGAGCTGCTCGTAGGATTGTTAGAAAGGTAAATCAAAATCCTGTTTGACTTCAAAAGCTTCTTCTACAACAGGACAATGATCCTAAACACACCTCCAAATCCACAACGGATGACCTCAAGAGGAGCCAGCTGAAGGGTTTGCCATGGCCCTCACAGTCCCCCGACCTAAACATCATTAAACATCTGTGGATAGAGTTTAAAGAGCAGTGCATGAAGACGACCCAAGACTCTCACAGAGCTAGAAGCCTTTTGCAGGAAGAACGGGTGAAAATCCTCCAAACAAGAACTGAAAGACTCTGAGCTGTTATTTTGAAACTGTAAAAGATGGAAATTTAAAAGTATTTTTTCTTAAGATATTGAAGAAATGTTTTTCCTCCAAAATGCCTTTTGGAGATCAGTTCATCTTCTACTTATTTTAAGTATTCACAGTAAATGAAATTTTGACCAGGGGTGCCCAAACTTTTGCATGCCACTGTACATGTGCACGGGATCACATATTATCTTTATACTTAACTACAGTGCTTGAATAATTTATCCAAAAATCAGACTTAAATTTGATTAAAGCATTAAATTGAAGTGTCAGATATCTGTAGAAACCCTTGAGCTCGGAGTAGAGCCACTACTCTTTTGCATCGAAAGGGGTCAGTTGAGGTGGTTCGGACATCTGATCAGGATCCTCCTGGGCGCTTCCAGTTAGAGGTGTTCCAGGCGCGTCCCACTGGTAGGAGGCCCCGGGGCAGACCTAGAACACACTGGAAGGATTACATATCCCATCTGGCTTGGGAACGCCTCGGGGTCCCCCAGGAGGAGCTGGAAAGTGTTGCTGGGGAGAGGGACGTCTGGGGTGCTTTGCTTGGCCTGCTGTCCCTGTGACCCAGCCTGGATAAGTGGATGAAAATGGATGGAGGGAACTCTGTAGTGGTCCCAGTAGTAGCAGCAGTGGTAACAGTCATACTAACAGTGGCATTTGACCTCCTGTGTTTTCTAGTTATTCTGGACCTTACCGAGCTCCCACTGTGTGTCTGTAGCAGTGCCGGGTCCCTCTGTTTCTGGGCAGTTTAAACGGTCTCACCACACACACACACACACACACACACACACACACACGCGTGCACACACACACACGTACATGTGCATGAGCTGCAACCTCATAATGAAGGTGTCTTAAAGCAGCACTGAATAAACATCACTGTCACAGCCTGTCAGACTTGACCTTCAGCTGGCTCAGGCGGGGTTTCCATGGTAACACACATGCATGCACACACACACACACACACACACACACACAAAAATATACACTGAGGCTGTAGCGCACCAAGTAAACCATGATAATGTGGCTAGCTGGTACTCACTCACAGCAGAGCCTCATTTCCTGTCTCCCTCCCATTGTTCTGGTTCTCACACACACTGAGTACTTCCACATGTGGCACAGTACAGTTCGGCTTACCGACATCTGCTACACACCGGGTCCCTCTGTTGGGGGTTACCCGTAATGGCAGCAGTAGCACCACAGCTCTGTTTTCTGTTTGACAAACCTGCAAATGGTCAAACAGGAAAAATTTTAAAAGGATATCACATGCTTTGTTGTGTGTGAGTTTCTCAGAAATTGAGGAAAACAGGATTAGTAGATTGACCTCAGTGCACGTTTCAGACATTATCAGAGAATGTATCATCGTCCCAAAGCAAGCAGAAAATTCCTAACCCACAGATTTGAAAATAATCCAAACCCTCAGTGGGTGTGAAAATATTCCGGTGACTTGATGACAGTTAATGGAGGAATTTGTGTGGCTGAAATGTTTAATTATCAGTGTCCAACAGCCCAATCATAACAATCAGTCTCTGTCAGGAAAGACTTGGCAACGATTTAAAATGTTCTTCGTATAAAATGTGAACGTCCTCCTCGTCAGTGACCTTTGACCTTTACCCAGTAGATGCTGTGAGTGGTTTTGGTCTGGTGCTCACAGACAGCTGAACTTTTCTGTTTCTGGAGTTCATTCAGCCTCTTGTTCAGCCTCAGTAGTTCTTAATTTCACTGATGTCGTGTTTTCAGTCCCTGATTTTTCTCAGATATGGTCCAGGCGTGGATGGTATCTATTTTTTCATACGTTTATACCTTCCTGACATGTTATATGAAGTAGGGATGCAGGATATTGGATATTTGCCGATATCTGATATGCTGATATGTAATAACTTATTTGCCCGATAATTGATACCTATATCAATATATCCACTTTTTCCCCACCTAATTTTAGTCATCATCAAGTCTCTTCTGTAGTGAAATTAACATCATATTATACATGCGTACTGTTATCATGATGGCCCAGCAGCAGATGCAGACATGAAATACAATACTTTTCATTGTATGCAATATTCATTCATTGTGTAAAATAAGAAAAGCACGTTGGCTGATTCTGACTGACTCTTCTAATTTAAATATTGGCCAATACCCATGACATGCTGATATTATCGTGCATCCTGAATATGAAGGTATTTGTATTAAAAAAAGAAAGAAAGAAAGAAAAGATAACAAGCTGCTGCTGATGTGTTTAAGCACTGATGTCACCATCAAGAACGGAAATATTCCTCCACCTATTTTCCATATTGAACAGAAAAATACAACTTTCTCAATAGGGGTGGGAACCGAGAACCAGTCGAGAACCAGGTCCAAATTGTCCAATCCATAGCAGTCGTTTTCCTCCAAGGTTATCGATTCCTTTTATTGATGCTGGCATGTTTTTCTGACAGCTCTGCATCACAAGAAAGTGACGTCAAACTCATGCGTCAACTCTGCTAGAAACTTCCAATGAGTCATGGGGGTGAGGAAGTATCAGTCCACAGCGTGGCTTCATTTTAAGAAGAAAGATGTCATCAGTGCTGCTTGTAATGTAATCTACTGAAACATCTCAGTGCTTCTGCTTCCCAACCATGTAGTACTTGACGTAGAAGTGCACTGATTTGCATTGCCATTATCATTAAGATGTTTCGTGCCAAGCCAAACAGTGATAGAATTTGACCTTTTTTGGAGTAGGTCAAAAAGCTGGACTGCTCGCCCTCAAGCGGGTAGCAGTGACGTGTCGCTGACTGCAGCCAGCCCTCTCCCTCAAACAAGCCATGTGTGTTGCATGATTCGACTCAGCTCTGTCTGAAGGAGACCAGAGAGAAAGGTGTTTTCAAAAGTCTCTGTGTGTTCAGCTCTCAGTACGTCTGTAGCTTCTGACTGAATCTCTGTGGTTTGCAGTTTAGTTTCTCTCCTGCATCCTGTTTTTACTTTATTTGCTTTAATTTACTGTTTCATGTTCACTATCAGCCATATTAGAAGTTGTGTGAAGTTGCTGCTCGAAAACTCAACATTTGCTTATTTTGCTGCTTCACAATAAAAGTTTTTACAGAACAAAATAACAGAGGGAAAGAATCTACAGGAAATTAAATGTGTTTATCACTGAATTAGCAGAACTTTTTTAGCGGCTTTTCTTCAATAAAGACAAGTCTAATAATATCACAGGGAGGAAGAGTATAAGCAGAAACAGCCACAGTGAGATGTTGATGAAGAGCTGCAGACAACAGGCTCTTACTGCACCTCCTTTTACCTAGGGAAAACACATGCAATAAAAATAACAGGGAACATTCAGCCACTCAAGACAAGCCACCATCGGTCAAAGACACACCTTCAAGCAGGTAGCCCTGTTGTAATGGAAATGCAAATCCCTGCTGTGCTGTGCTGATGGTCCAAACCAAACCAAGCTAAGCCAGCCCATGACTGTTGAAAGGGGGTTTATACGTCTAATATCCAGGGCCCTGATCATGTGGTATGTTATAATCACTGCAGGAGCTCTGTGCTGCTTTAATGTCAAACAACTGCCACTAAATAAAATTCTCTCGTAGGGTCCATCATGTTGTACTTCTCAGCCGTAGAGTTCTTTACAACTCTCAGTCACAGAATTAGATATTTATGAGAGACTCTTAAAGGCAGCATGATGATCATCTCGAAGAACCACGCAGCATTATGGAGCCTGTGGGAGACAAGAGACCTCACATTTTACATCTGGCAGATGCTGTGAAGGATGAAGGGTGGGGAAACATTTGGATTTTTTTATTGCTGCAGTGCCAAAGCGGACAGATTTACAATGTGGAGAGGAGGGAAGGCTTTACATTTCCAATTTAATTTCTGTTAAGGCCATTAAATACAATGAGATGTGAAAATGTTTGGTCGGGAGAACCCACCCAAGAGTTTCGGGGTTCTGCTGCGAAAGCGCGTTGGCAGAAACTTTAAATGGTCTGCTGGATGAAAACAGTTTGATTTGCAGCCTTGTCGGGAGGAACAGAGGGCGTAGTGGAAAACAGCGAGGACTTAGAGAAGAGAGAAATATTGTTGCAAAAGATCACCCCCTCCAAAATCAGGGAGTTTGACATGAGTCCATACAGGAGATGTGGGTAGTTTGGAATGAGGCTGATGAATCTGAAAGGAAGTCTTTATCCCTGCTGATGTTCTGTAAGCAGTGATGAATGTTAGCTCAGAGAGCGATTATGACTGACTGGCACGCTAGTGTGTTCGCTAATTCACCAACCAGCCCTGTGAGTGGTCCCCCGTCATTAAGCCTCTAGCACGGCCTATTAAATGAGGAAGTGTGGATGAACTTCAGCCCCTGTTGAAGCCAAGACCACCTGAGCTGAGTCATGACCAAGACCACATTGTATCAGGACTGAGTCAAGACCAAGACCAGACCAGTGCGGGTCCCACACTGCATGACACACTTATAATAAAATGTGGAACATGGAAACCAGAGCCACTCCTCACATTGATCTGATGGATCCACATTCACATAAAACATTCACAGAGAATATGAATGAATTGAATTCCTCTTCATTCACCTCTTTTATTGCCACATGTACATACTGTGTGTGTGTGTGTGTGTGTGTGTGTGTGTGTGTGTGTGTCAGTGTACCACAAAAAATGTCTATAAGATAATCAAAAGGCACTGCAGAGGTGAATTTTATTTTAATAGCAAACAAATCCAAACACTAAGGAAGTGAAATCAACATAACCATCTTTATTCAACTTTTTTGCTCTGCTAGTTTAGTGGTATTTTCGCAGTCATGGTCTTGAAATAAAATCTGGAGTCCTCTTTGTCTGCGACTGAAGGTGTTTTCATGTTAGCTACAATTGATTTGTATCGTGCGTATCATGTAATTGGCCCTTTTCTTCACTCCCCCGCTGCTCAGTTTTGACATTGGTAATGTCGTTCCCTGCCTGAGTACACTATGTGACATTTTTGTTGTGCTACAGTGTAGAAAAGGGCACTGCAGATGAACACTGCTGCCCTGGGAATCATCATTAAGGGCACTGGTGAAGCAGCAAGTGGCAGCTGTTAGGCGCAGAGCTCTCCACTTCATGCTGGAGCTCCGACTGCAGGTCGAAGACAGCAGCAAAGCTGGATCTGGATCTGTCTGCAGCAGGTTGCGCTTCTGTCTGATATAGAGGCATGAATATCAAAATGAGACTGTTTCGTAAGTGGTAAGCAATTATTTGTGGTTGAGATAAATAGCAGTCCACTTCCGTGTTTAGATACAGTTAGTATTCACACCTGATGCGTACACTGTACTCAAGACCACCTTATCAAGTGGACTCAGGCATGGATCAGTGGATCAAATGCACTTGATTCCAGGACGACACCACAACCTTGAAAAAAATATACATGTACAGTATATATGCCCGAGCATGTTTGTAGTCGACCAGTGAAGATGAGTTTACATATCACCTTGGGTTCGTCCTTCACCTTCTCAAAATGATTCCACACTTTGGATTTCCAGCCCGACATGTTATAAACTAGCCTGTCTGACTGCTGAGCGTGGACACTTCCTGCGTCTGTCCTTTCAAATTAAATTCCCACATGGTCCAGTCATATGGGTTTGGATTTATTTTTGACAAGGTGCAGCTCCTAATAGAGTTTCACGTTTTTGGTTTTTTTTGTGTGTTTTTTTTCTGCAATGAAATCTTGCAGACTAATGATCTTTCTGATCGACTAATGTCCGGTTGACTCTTGGGGGGCTAACAATATGTTTTTAGCGTTACTTTTTTTGGCAGTTCCCATACACATTGGTTAGTGTGTGGGAACTGAAGCGCAGGCGTCAACATTTTAGTATTTGTATTATTGCACACTTGTAAACGAGCTGTTAAAAAGTGGTTACATGTTCCATATCTGTGGATATGTACATTTCTTTCCCATGTGTTCGGGGTCAGTCGCTGACTTATTTCCACATTTAAATTGTGTCTACTTCTCTTTCATTTTTTTAGTACTCATTAAGTGTGTACACACAGCTAGTTAATCTGTCAATATGTGATTATTTCCCAGTAGTATCTGTTTGGATTAAACTTTAATCCTGCTTTATTAAACCTTGGATGCTTTTCCCTGATAACATTTTCCTCACCAAAATCTAGACTGCTCATGTTTCTCGCCCTGTTGGATACTGTTGTAGTGACATCACTATGATATCTGAGTTTCAGTAATACGCCAGTGTGAAGTAACAACCTGATACCCTGGTCTCATTTTCTCCTCCCTGTCTCTCCGTCTCTTGCTCTGTCAGGAATTGGAGGCGCTGGAGTCGGCCCTGCGCTCCCGGTCTCTGGACGGTGACTCTCAGGAGGCCTGGGAAAGTCGAAGCAGTGTCAACGCGTCCACCTCACGCTCATCCTCCGGTCTGAGCCGGCAGGAACGCAACAGGCAGCTGTGGGAGGACATTAGCACGGTGGAGGAGGATAACAGCAAACTCAACGCCCTGCAGCTTCGTCTGGACGAGTCCCAGAAAGTCCTGCTGAAAGAAAGAGAGTAAGAGACAGAACATTACAAACTGTTGAGGTTGTAGTGTGAAGTGTGACATGATAACAGTTGTAAATGTTGCAGCAGGAAAAAATCCAGTTTGTCCAACTTGATGAACACGATATAATATATGTCAATAAATGTCAATTTTTAACATTACTCTTCAAGTCCGTCCCTTCTGAGTCCACAAATTTAATATAAGTGCAACACTACATTGCTTAAGTACACCTTTAAACAAAAATACAGGACTTGCAATGGAGTGTTTTTAAGATCTGAGTTCTACTTTCACTACTGTTCAAAAGATAATGGTGACCTATGCTCAAAGATTAGACTCACATATGACTAAAAAACTTCAGTTACCTTCTTCCAAACTATTTCATTTTCTGCTCACAGATGTTCAGTATATACTGTATGGTTTTGCACCCATAGTTTTGTCTCCTTTATGGCCTTGTTAAGAGGTTTTGGCACACCTGCCAACCTGTAAGGACCAGTCTGACCTGTAACCACAGCAGACAATACTGCTTATTCTGCACCCAGTCAGTGTGATGACCACCTCTGCTGACAGCTGTGTCAGGAGTGCAGCAGCTGAAGGCAAACAGTGCATCCTCCACTTTTTATTTTCTGTGTGAGATGTTTTCGTTTACAGCCACAAGATGCCAGCAGAGCACTGAAGTATGAGTGTCATGGGTGAAATGTGGGACTTGACAAATGTGCGGTAGCTGTGGTAAAAGAGGTGATGGATGGGTTATTGACCACAATCACTGCTAACTGCTAACCTCTTCCTCTGGCTGGGAAATACAAAAACTCTTTCCATGTATAGCTGGTTACAGGTGCATGTGTTTGTGAATGTGCAGCATTGATTTTTAATGACAGAGCCCAACAAGCATGCAGTGTAATGTTTCACAATCATAAGTGCAGGCTGTCGATGGTGTGACTGACATTTCACTCGTGATTTCAGGGATAGACAGTCCTTGTTTTTATTGTGAGCTGCACAGGGATTCTTAATGTGGAGATTTAAAATGTGAAAAATACATTAATTTTACGTTGCTGTATGTTTGAGTGTTGAAAAATGTGTGTTGTGTTCCTGTGCTTCCCCAGAGACAAGCTTGCACTGAGTAAGAGCATCGAGAGGCTGGAGGCTGAACTCACTCAGTGGAAATTTAAATATGAGGAGCTCAGCAAGACCAAACAGGAGGCCCTCAAACAGGTAAGAAATCAATGATATATGCAAGATCAGACTTATGTGAATTCTCAGATGGTATCTTGGGCCTTGATTTAACTCAATGGTGAATGGATCTCGGCTCTTATATTCCTCACATGCAACCAATAATGTCACACACAAACGTTGGAACAACAATAAAAATGTCACATTTGCGAACAGGCAGTTTTATTGTAGCGATGGTCATGACTGTTTGCTGTGCATCTCTCTGATAACATCATATTTATATAGCAGTTTTCTGGATGCTCAAAGATGCTTTACAAAGAACAACAACAATAAAACAAAGAAGAAGAAAAAAACAATACAAAGATGAAATAATCCTAAAGAAGGGAAACAATGCAGAGAGGGAGAAGAAAACAGTTTTTAGATGTTGTAGGCAGTGGTACTCTCTGTGCCTACCATGGTGACCATGGGTATGAGGTTTTGATTCTGGAGAGCAAGCTTGAGAAATGGCCACCACATCCGAGAAAGGCAGCAGGCGTGCAAATCACCCACTCACGACTCGGTGAGGCAGTGATGCCTCTTTTGAGGCCCTGTAATTGGAATGAGTACACTTCAAATCCTGCAACGAGGATCAATTGGAGGTCAAGTCTGGTGCCAGCAGCCGTGGCAATTCCAGCTCCAATGGCGTATCTTAAAGTTGCTGCAGTCAAAAAGCTCGTAGTTGGATCTCAGGATTGAGCTGATGGTCCGTCACAAGGCGAGCTACTGTCTGTCCCAGCCCCTGCCTCTCGGCGCCTGCTTGATGCTCTTAGCTGAGTAACCCGCGGGGTCAGAAGCGTTTACTTTGAAAAAATTAGAGTGCCTAAAGCAGGCCCGGCCACCTGAGTACTGTAGCTAGGAATGATGTAATTGGACTCCGGTTCTATTTTGTGAAGAGGTGAGATTTCTTGAAGGAGGAGTGAAGGGAGTCTCTGATGTCTTTAGGGAGTGAGTTTCAAAGGGTGGTAGCAGCAATAGAGAAGGCCCCAGTCCCCTCAGGTGTGGTGGTTGGTCCTGGTGGGGGGGTGAACTGGAGGTTGGCATCAGCAGACCTGAGAGTGCGGGAAGGATTGGGCTGGTGGAGGAGCTCAGACAGGAAGCCAGGTTGTGGAGGGCTTTACAGGTGATGAGTAGGAGTTTGAAGTGGATACGCAGGGGGATGTGGAGCCAGTGGAGGTTATGATCCCTCATAACCTTTTGAATCCAGCAGAGTTCTGGATATGTTGTAGTGTCTTGAGAGTTCTGTGTGATGAACCGTAGAGGAGACTGTTGCAGTACTCCAGTCTGGAAGTGATGAATGCATGAATAAGAATCTCTGCAGCTGAGAAGGAGAGGGATAGACGGAGGTGGGCCATGTTTCTGAGACGGGAGGAGGCTGTGGTGGTGCTGTGTTTGATGTGTTGGTCAAAGGAGAGGGTTTGATCAAAGATGACACCAAGATTAGGGACATGGGAGGAGGTGAGCACAGTGGAGCCATCGCTGGAGAGGGAGAGGTTATGGGTAGATTTGATGAGAGATTTGGGACTGATGATGACAAGGACAGAGGGATGTCATATGCTGTAAAGCCCTCTGAGGCAAATTGTGATCTGTGATGTTGGGCTTTATAAATAAAATTGAATTGAGTTAAAATTTAATTTGGACAAAAAAATGAATGACATAGCGGTAAAAGCTTCATCTCCCGAATAATCACCATAGTAGGAAGGTCTGACATCACTGTGGATAACAGTAACAAGCTGTGTGCTTCTGTCTCGGAGAGTGTGTTGTGTATTTCAGAGAAATGGCCCTTCAGAACCATGGTTCTTTTCAGGATAACTGGCTGTCTTAGAAATAGGCTTTCTGTCCACCATCTTTATTAACAGCTATTGCTGGTTCAGTGTAAACCGCTCATAGTGATCAGTTTGACCTGGACAGATGTGATCACTATAAACAGATTCCACTGTAGGTCTGTGAAGAGAGAGGTGTGGGTGTGGGAGAGGAGTCAGGAGTGGTGGGGCTGCAGTGTGGAGGTTTTATGGAGAAACATTCCTCCAAAACTTGAGGATATCTGCGGCTACAGTCCAGTAACTCTGTTGGCTCTTCATGACAACGCTGTCACAGCATGTAGCCATGCTGTCCCCTCCAGAAAGTGTCTGGCAAGCGGGCTCTTTTGGCTGACGTCTGGAGCAGCTTACCGCAGCAGCAGAACGGTCACAGCAGCCTTCTGTAGTTTCAGTGGACTGCTCCAACACTGTATAAGTGATCTGCACCTGCACAGTGAAGTATGATGTCGAAACATGGATATCTTGGGAACAAGGCACATGAATTCTGATGTGATCGTTCTCAAAGCGGTCACATAGCCAGTTATCGCGTATGTATCAGATTTAGGACCACATATGAAAGTGACCCAGATCTGATTGGAAGAATAAAATTCTGTGTCCACACTTTTATGACAAAATCATATCTGTGTCACATGAGAGCAAAAAAATCATATTTTGGCCATATTTTGTTTGCAACGTGAACTTTAGCCTATAGCCCCATTTCCACCAAACACTTTTGTATGGTACCTTTGGAACCAAAAACAACCCCTCAGACATGGTAAGTAGACCTTAGCGTTTCCACCACAAACAGTACTCTTAAATATTGATGGCATTGATAGAACAGGCTGCAGTGAGAGTCTGTCTCCATGGGATATTTAAACATAGCAGATTTGTGCATTTAGTCCTTCTCAGGCAAGCTCAGGGGTTTAGTGTTGCTGTAGCCCACAGGAACGACGCTCTGCCACACTTTTTTTCTCCAAGCGAGGATTAGAATGTATGCAGTTTACAGAATCATCCAAGCGAGGATTAGAATGTATGCAGTTTACAGAATCAGGTCTAAATCGATATATATTTTTTAACGCTTGAAGATCAGCTCATTACTAAAAGTGTCTGTCATCCAAGAGAGACAATAAAAACTAGAGTGATGGTCAAAGTTGTCACAGTGAAGTTTAAGGTGTGTTGATGGATTCATGTCGTCAACTCATGCGTTTAGTATCATTGCAAGTAAAAGTTCCACCTTAAAAGTTGGTGGCAGTCGACCCAATGAATAATTTTTCTCAGACTCCAGCTGCTGTGAGAGGCAGCAAAACATCCTTTCATTTTATAGTTAGAATTTACTAATGTAAGTTAAACACTCCACAGTATGAACAGTGGTTACAAAACCAGCCACAACTCAGCCCTGAGCAGAGTGACCATCCTCTACTGACCAATCAGTGTTCACAGCCCCACCTTTTAGTACAAGATTTGTGTGCTAGGTACCCCAACAGAGGGGGGACCAAACATGGGGACGGTACACAACGGTTCAATTGGTACCATCCACAACTTTTCACAGTGGAAACAGAAAAAATGCGTACTAAACTGAACCGAACTGAACCACACTTTCTGGTGGAAACAGGGCTTATGTGTCAGCCCTGTGATGGACTATCAACCTGTCCAGGTTGCACCTTGTATCTCACCCAGTGTTCCTTGGGTTGACTTCAGCACCCCTGAACAGGATAAGCAGTTGCAGATAATAGATGGATGGATCACAGAATCAAATCTGATATCAAGGATGTGGGCTAACCAATGAGAATCAAACAGTAACTTATGAATATGACGAAACAGAAAACAGTAGCATGTAGAAAGATATGTAATTATTATTATTATTTTATACAGTAGGATAGCAAAATACATCTGTAGTTCTATGACAAAGTATTGAAAAATAATGCTTTGACATGCTGCACATGGACAGAAATACACCTCCTTCTATTTCTTCTCCTGGTGCTTTGATAAGATCTTCATATATTCTGAAAATGTCTCAATGCACTGTTACATTCCTGCGTGTCAGATAACCAGAGTGGCACACATACAGTAGATTAAGGGCCTCATGGCTTATGGCCTCTGGACAGGAACAGGGTTTATGTCTTGGCAGCGTTCCACCACTCGGGGGCAGTCCAGGCCTGCAGAGAGGAGAGACGCTGGAAAGAAAAGCACAGAGCAAACACAGGTCTTACGGAGAGCTTCACTGAATGACAACATCAGTTTGATAAAAACCAGCAAAGGGAAAGAAAGGAGGGGACAGGTCAGAACATATGAGAGATGTGTAGATGGGTGTTTTGAAGATAAGCGGGGTAGAAAAGATGGAGATGAAAGCAGGATAGGGTGAAGTGCTGAAGGTGGAGAGCAGGCAGATGAGACACAGGCTGAGATGCAACAATCGGATAAGAACAAGGAGGGATAAGAGGGGATGGAGGAGGAGGTGGGGTCATCCTTATCTCCACGCTTGTTGTCCCAGATACTTCAAGATCACAGATGATGTTTGGCTCCAGAAATGGCCACATTTTAGAACGGAGTGGGAGCATCTTTACTTACAAACAGATAACACTAAATGTCAAGCTATTGCAGAGTTTGGAGGAGGGCTGCTGCTGAGATATTGAATGATGGAATTTTGTATTTTTGGTTTTTTATTTGTGCTGATGTCCTATCTGTTCCTCAGAGCATGACTTAAGTGCCACTTTGAAACGTCAGTACTGAGAACTAATGTAGAACTTTGGCATGCCATGTGAAAAGGTTTGCACACTTGAATTTTGGCTTTTAAGGAAGAAAATTTAAGTGCATTTTGCAGGGTAAACACCCCCGTAGAAAAGGGAAAAAATGCCAAATGCAAAAAGGATGACTTACTTCATATTTTAACGATGACAAAGTGCAAAAAATGTGAAAGTAAAGTACATGTTTGGTCACAGGACCATTGGTTCACTCTCAGCTCTCATTTCCAGCTTGTGTTAATATTGGCCTGCCCTTCACTGTTGTAATATGACCTGTCAGTTTACCTAATAGGTCTTAAAACATACATCAATCATCTGGTCTGTTCATTTAATGAGCAGCATCTAATGTACTCCGAAGGGTATGAACGCGGATCCTCCTATCTTTTCTCCAGCACTCATCGTCAGCTGTCATTTGTAGAGTTGCACCTTTAAAACAGAAGAAGTAAAAGGAAGGAGAATCTTTAATGGTTCAGTGTTTGCTGGGTTTCTCAAAAACATTAACATGTACAGGCACTCTGAGAGCACAGACCTCCACCAAGGCCCAATGCAGAATCTTGCAATCTTCAATCTTCTTATATTGGAGGAAATGTATTATAATATGTATGTTTTCTTTAGTGTATAATCACCAGAAAATAAGAATCATCGTGTTTTCNGCTGGGTTTCTCAAAAACATTAACATGTACAGGCACTCTGAGATCACAGACCTCCACCAAGGCCCAATGCAGAATCTTGCAATCTTAAAGGTCCAGTGTGTAGGATTTAGGGGGATATATTGGCGGAAATGTATTATAATATGTATGTTTTCTTTAGTGTATAATCACCAGAAAATAAGAATCATCGTGTTTTCGTTACCCTAGAATGAGCCGTTTATATCTACATTGGAGTCCGCCATTTTGCACCCCAATATTTTTACATTTAGTAGCTCAGAATGGACAAACCAAACACTGGCTGGCATGTTTTTTATCGTGAAACTGCTTTATTCAGTGTTTTATTGGTTTAAATCAGCAAGTCAGTTTGTTTTGGAGAGGAAGAGACCTCTGCAAATAAATCAGCTCCTGGTAAAAACCTCCTGCACATCTTAGATCTTAAGTTACCAGAGAAAAAAGATGAGCAGAAAAGGTTTAGCTGCCCGTCTGGGACAAGCAAGAAGTACGAGAGAAACACTGATTTGTAATGTGAAACTGCTTTATTCCGTGTTTTCTCTGGTTTAAATCACCTAGTCTGTTTGGTTTGGAGAGGACGAGAGCTCCGTGGATAATTCGGCTCCTGGTAAAAATCGCCTGAACAATGAACACTAAAGGAATCCTAACCAGGAGTTCACGCTTGACGCATGGAGGAAGTTTCAGTTGGTTGCAGTCTGCAATCCTTACCGCTAGATTCCACAAAATCCTACACACTCCTACAATCCTCCCTACACTGGCTGCCCGTCAGCAACAGAATACATTTTAAGATTCTGATGTTTGTCTAGAAAGTGTTAAACGGCCTCGCCCCGTCTTCATCATCTACATCATAGAGCTTGTCTCCCCGGATCACACTGTGAGAGAACTGACATCATCTGACCAAAGACATCTGTCTGTCCCGAGATTCAGGACTGAGTGTTATGTGGACAGGGCTTTCTCTATCACTGCCCCGAAACTCTAGAATTCTCTTCCTCCTGTTCCAAATTTTAATGAGTTCCCTTATTTTGCTCAAGCTAAACCCTTCCACCAGATTTCATAAAGCCAGTAGCTTTTCCGTAATCCTGCTCACAAACAGACAAACAAACCAAACTGAAAACCTTTTTGGCCTTCTTGGCAGAGGTTATGAAGGGCAAAGTAAAACTCAACCCTTTGACCATTTGTCTTTTTCCCCTCTCCCTAACACCATCCAGCTGAACCTGCTGAAGGAAATGCATCAGGATGAACTGGGCCGCATATCTGAAGACTTGGAGGACGAACTGGGAGCCCGAACCAGTATGGACAAGAAACTGGCTGAACTACGAGCTGAGGTGAGGAGGTTGCTGCTTGGTCAGAGTGCTTTAGATTTGACTTTCAACAGCAAAATTACTTTTCAGTGCAGTTGCAAACACATTGCAGTGCTGATTGTTTCACCTAAAATACAGTTATCATTTCAGAGTCCTCACCCTCTCTTCCTCTCTGCCCTCTGTCTTTATCCCTGTCTCATCAGATGGAGAGGCTGCAGGTGGAGAATGCTGCAGAGTGGGGGCGCAGGGAGCGCTTGGAAACGGAGAAACTGGCCCTGGAGAGGGACAACAAGAAACTGAGGGCTCAGGCTGAAGACTTGGAAGAGCAACTGGCCAAGAAACGCCGGCAGGCCGCCTCCGCACTCGACACCGACCTCAAGGCCATCCAGACGGAGCTGTTCGAGAGGAACAAGGTGGGGAGGACAATCCTTTGTTTAGACAGAGCCAAGAGGAAACAGCCGCCCTCTTGTCTGTCAATCCTTTCATTCAGGTTTTAAAACTGTTACTGAAGGAAAATTCTACCTTATGACAACATGTTTAACGTCTTTAAATTCCACAGTGATTTCCTTACTACACACACACACACACACACACACACACACACACTGATGAGATCTCTATAAACGTTAGGAGACTGCGCCCTGACCTTGTCTTCCCGCAACACTGTCAGCAGTGTGTGTGTGTGTGTGTGTGGTTGAGGAAAGAGAAAGAGAAAGAGAGAGATTGATGGTGTTTTGTGTATAGTGTTGAAACCATGGTATTGATCCGGACAGAGAAGGAGAAACAGGGCAAGCGATTAAGACACTGGATACACACACACACACACACACACACACACACACACACACACACAGCTTGATTGATAGTTGAATCATCTTCAACCCCAGCCAGGGCTTTGGGCATCACCAGCACTGCACAGATTGATGTTCACTGTCACACTGCGACACACTGATGTGCACAAACACACACACACACATGCAGTACTTGCATAACCCCCTCTGTGTGTGTGTGTGTTTGTGTTATTTAAAATACATCTTATCAGTCCTCTTTAATAGCTCTTCCTGTTTTTCTCTGTGCTCACATGCTGTTTGGGAACAGAGGAAACATTTTGCCGCACTGACTGTGACGATGTTTCATTAGTACTGTCAGCGACACTAAGAACACTTGTTTATGATTTTGCCGCTCTAAACCTCCAGACTGTAAAAGTATCAGACAAATGTTGATGTCACTGAGAAGTTTCCCATCACAGCTTGTAGTTGTGTAAGTGGTCGCCACCATAATGTTGTTTATTAGAGTCAGAGCGAAGCAGAGGGCGGAGCAGGCTGAACCTGAGTGAAATAAGAATGAGTTTGCAGATACACGCAGCTGTTTCTCCTTTGAAGGGTGACAACACCTGTGTGACATAGTTGTTTTTGAGACCCTTAAAGGACCCTTAGAGACGAGGTGAGGAGGTTGGACACTCGAAAGGAGTTCAGAGTCATGGCTCCTCTACATTAAAAAGAATCATTAAAAATTATTCAGACATCTGAGTACGATTCCTCCAGGGTGCGTCTCTCCCAACATAGCAGGGTTTCCTTGACCTGAAGTGCGAACCTTGACAACATCAGTGGGTGTGTCATATTGCACAGGTTTGAAAAAGAGTATGGAGAAGGCAAGTGAGCTAAAGTGGGTAAAAACAAATGCCTGCCCAAAAGAACAAAAATTTGATGCTATTGTTTACTTCCGTTGTGGATTGTGCAATGCCCTCCATGAATGAGACATCCTCGATCACAATGGATCCATGCAAAATTGGTGAAAACACAGGCTGGTTCACTAGATATACCCTGCTCAAAAAGAAATTAAAGGACACAGTCTAACACCAAGTCAGTTAAACTTCAGGGATATCAATCTGTCCATTCAGGAAGCACAAGTGATTGTGAATCAGTTTCATCTGCTTTGGTGCAAATGAAATGGAGAGTCAAAAGCAAGACAACGCCCAAAAAGGGGAATGGTTTTACATGTGGTGTCCACAGACAGTTGCTCTCTCCTTATCCTTCCTGACTGATTCTTCTCTAGTTTGGTCTTCTGCTAGTGTCCTTGTCACTGCTGGGAGCATGAGGCCGTACCTGCAGCCCAGTCAGGTTGCACAGGTAGTCCAGCTCCTCCAGGATGGCACCTCCATACATGTGCTGTGTCTCCCAGCACAGTCTCAAGAACATGGAGGAGATACCAGGAGACCAGCCGTTACACCAGGAGAGCTGCACAGGGCCGTAGAAGGGCATCAACCCAGCAGCAGGACCGGTATCTGCTCCTTTGTGTGAGGAGGAACAGGAGGAGCACTGCCAGAGCTCTACAACATGACCTCTAGCAGGCTACTGGTGTGCATGTTTCTGACCACACTGTCAGAAACAGACTCCATGAGGGTGGCATGAGGGCCCCATGTCCTCTAGTGGGACCTGTACTCACAGCCCAGCGCTGTGCAGCTCAACTGGCATTCACCAGAGAACACCAGTATTAGCAGTATTCAACACTTTTCAACTTGAATAATTCATTCATCAAGATCTGATGTGTGATTTAAGTATTTCCTTAATTTTTTTTGAGCAGTGTATATATTGCCAAGGTTAAACCAGTTCAGGTACCAGAGCTGATTTGGTGGAAAGGGGTAACACACTGCAGAGGCTGTCTCTTTCTCATCATTACACCTCCACCTCGTGGAAAAACAGAACAGGTGATAACTGTAAGCACATCACCTGACATCATCAGGGATTGAGTTGATGGAGTCATTCGAGGATAGACTAGGCCTTTGGGTGTAAATTAGCGAGTCTGCAAATTAGCTTGTTAACACATTTGGTATCATGTTCACATTATATGAACTGCTGACTGTTAATCACACAGAGGCAATTGTCTGGCACCTTTCAAATACAGAAGATATGGTAAGGCAGAGAATATGATAATATTCCATACTATATATTTATCTTAGAATAATATAATACCTGCAGATTCAATAGAATATAAGTAGATGTCTTGTTATGACACCTGTGGTCAGCAGGTGGGGTTGTTTACCCAACATGCACCGCTGAGGCAGGATGAAGACAATCAGGAAGACCTCCTGAGTTAAATCTGTAGAGGTGTGGAGACGTTTCTGCTGCTTTAAAAGACAGTTTGTAGACGTGTTTCATGCAACATGGTGACCTGTGATGGCTGCCTTACAACAAAAGGTACAGTTATAACTGTGAAGTTGTTTCATCCAGTGCTGAGTTTTACTTTGACTTGACGTCAACCTTTTGTCATGTTATTGTGGGGATCGGAGCTTGTTGCCAACTTAAATCAGGAGGAGTGGAGTGGCTGCAGTGATGTTGGAGCAGCAGCCAAATTCAGAGCACTGTGAATATATGGTTTATTAGCAGAGTGATTGATGTGAGTGGACAGTTGTGATCCAACATGTGGACCTGAAGAGGAACGGAAGTAACAGAGCGGTTCTTCCTGGTGAAACGAAGCGTGTCGGTGTCCTGTATTCAGTTTCAAATAATCTGTTTACAGTTGTATATGTGTGTCGCACAAGTGTGTGTGTGAGTGCACGTGTGTTTTTGTATGTGTGTGTTGAACTCTGGTCTCCTTAAACGGCCCTATTAGCAGCAGGTCGGATGGCACGGCCTCACACTGGCAGATATGTGTCTAAGTGTTGGTCAGTGTAATGGCCTCCATTACCACCTGTCCCACAGGGTTATTTATGAAGCGCTGAGGTTTATTTAATGCTGCAGTAGGCAACACACACACACACACACACACACACACACACCAACACAGAGGGTAAAACTCTAACAACATAAATCAAAGGGAGAGGGAGAGAATAATTATTCCATACATTATATTTGAGCAAAACAGCAACAGGGTGAATTAGCTCTCAGTCTCAGAGGTTGGAGGATGAGTATGGTGAAGAAGATGAAGATCAAAGAGGAGAAACTGGCAGATGAAGAGAGGAAAAAAGACAGAAAGAACAAAGGAACAAAAAGAAACAGGGTGAGGTGCTGGTAGAGGCAGGCTGCGGCTGACCTCAGTGAGAAATAAATGGACAAAACATGAGACACATTTTTACACCCAAACATTTAAACCTNAGAGGAAAAAAGACAGAAAGAACAAAGGAACAAAAAGAAACAGGGTGAGGTGCTGGTAGAGGCAGGAGAAACCAGTGCGGCTGACCTCAGTGAGAAATAAATGGACAAAACATGAGACACATTTTTACACCCAAACATTTAAACCTCTTTACTCCTGTTTATTGTCTCTCACTGGAGCTCATGTGCAGTCCTACATTATATTGTACCTCTTATTCCTGGGCCACACTGCCCGCATGAGCAGTGTGTGATGGCTACCTCCGCCGAGAAACACATATTTGAGATTGCATCTGTACAACCAGAAGTAGAACGTGAACGATAGGACTCCCGTTGTAATCAGTACGTTTTGGCTTCATGCAGACAAAAGAAAAACACTTGGTTAAGCACTTGGTTGGTTCATTGCTGTGATGATTATGATGTTTTTTCTGAGCCAGTTCCTCTAAAATATATTATCATCAGGGGCTTTGCTGCCCTTTATCATATCAATACTTGACATTTGCAATTGTTGCATCATTTTACTGATCATGAAAACCAATCTGTGCGAAAGAAGCTCCGTATTCTGGACATGACATCTGTCTGCTTTCTGTTATAAAGGCAGGGATACCAGGATCCAGTAAGAACTAGGTGTTCCTCTCTTGTTTTGATGGGTGGGCACATCCAATTTCCTTCCAAAAACGGCTCCACTGTGCTGTTGCAGGGGCAGTGATCGACAAAAATGCTCCACCTAAACAGCAGAGCAAGGTGTGCATGTAGCGTTAGGCTCTCTAAAAACGATCAATGACAGAATCAGCGTGAAAGAGTGGAGACGTTGAACCTTGCAGCAGCGCAGCATCAAGCACTGTGCTCTGGTGGGATTTCTCACCACGCTGCTGCACTCAAAGTTCAAGTTGACCTTTTTTTTGTTTGTTACCTTTCGGTGCACAACTAATGAGATAACATCTGTCTGTGAGGTAACCTTAAAGCAACCTGTGGTGAATAGAAAAGAGGGAAGAGGATGAGTGTCAGACAAACACTTGCTGCCGGAGTGAAGGGAGCTGAGTGGTTTGCCGCGGCTGCTCGTTCAGGGATGTCTTTGAGTCTGAGAAAGTCTTAATTTACCCAGAATTAATGACAAATTAGTTCCACTTCAGATTGTCAGCTAAACTAAATGGCTTGGTGCAACAGATGAATGTCGACATCTATCTGACTTTTAGCGAGGATAAAAGTCACAGTCAAAATTTGTCATACTCACAAGTGACATGGAGAAGAATTACACCACTGTGAAAAGGATATTATCGATTCTTTTCAGCGCAGTCAAAGTCGCACCTTAAAGATCTCAAAGTGGTTTTTAAGTTAGTTTAGATTTTAAGTATATTTACTGTCAGAAAATACTGGTCCATCTACGTCCCAACCCTCACCTACGGTCATGAGCTCTGAGTAGTGACTGAAAGAACGAAATCGCAGATACAAGCAGCCGTTTCCTCCGTGTGGTGACTGGGCTCAGCCTTAAGCCTAGTTCACATTACACGGTTTTCACCCTGATTTTGCGTCGTGGAGACTATCGTAATCTTTTGAATGATTTCTTTCTTGGTGATTTCTCCACCGAGCCCTCGCCGACAGAGCCCCAGATAACGCGTTGACGTCACCAAACTTGGAGACAACACATCGTAAAGGCATGGATATTCTTCCCAGTGTTGAATCAGATCTGCCTCCAGGGCCTGGGTCCAAACACAACACGCTCCCCGTGATCCTGTGGACGCCACCATGGAAACAAGGGCTATGGAAACAAGCCCAAAAGAAGCGACAGATATATATAGAGAAAGGTGACGTTTAGAGAGCAAGCCCAAATAAACAACTCCACTTTAGAAACAAGCCCAAAGTCGTGGCTAATAAGCAGACCTGGCAACCCTGCGGCTTGTCCTCCTCACATTTCTTCCGTCCTCCTGCGTGCTGACGTGGGACGTATCCCGCCTCTCATTGGCTGATGCTCTTTGTCAGTCGTGTCAGACTTCTCCAGTTTTCTAGCATGCCAGATATCCAGTCCCAGTCGCAGACGAGGGGGCGACTTACTCGTAGGCTTGTTCACACATGAGGACTCGTCGTGGCAGACTATCTGCCGACTCACCTCCAACCAAAGGTGGCTCTCAAGATCCTTGCGGTGAAAATCGTGTCATGTGAACTAGGCTTTAGAGATAGGGCGAGGAACTCAGACATCTAGAGGGAGCTCGGAGTAGAGCTGCTGCTCCTCTGCGTCAAAGGTGCGCAAATGATGTCTATGTATAAAAACCACGCGTACGCCTTTTTCCACATTTACTGAATGAATGAAGAATGTAAATGCGCGCACCTGAGGCATTCTTCAGACCAGGCGTACTCACAGTTTCAGCCACCTTAGCTGCTGATGATGAGGAGCTAGAACATAAGTTGAGAGACAGATGTTTAATAATAATGATGATAGAAATTTTACTGCGATGATGGTTTAACAGAAGTATGATAAATTAGTGGTACGGAAGCTACACATCACCATGACCGTGCAAAATGACGACGGCTCTAAACCTCGGAGAACCTCGCCGATGCAACGCGGTCGATGTAACAGCTCTTTCTTTACAGAACCTCACTGACAGGTCCAGTTAGTGGTGGTGCAGGCACAAGTATTGATGTGCAAAGGGATGTTTCGAGGCGTTTCTACATAGATTTATGATGAGATTTATGGAGTCATTGTGGAAGTGAGGCTTGTGCACGTGCGTCCAGAGCTTTATAAATCTGACAAACAGAAAGTGTATGCATATTTCTGCCTTTGTGCGTACACACGGTTGTAGTCGTCAATCTAGACAGTCTCTACACATGACAGGTTTCACTTTTAGGCCGTCAGAGTTCATTTAATTGTTAGATGTTGCACATGTGCACATACATACACCCGTTAGGTTTAGTGTACAGACATATATGCTTTGTTTTTCCGTATTCATGTTTATTCTTGGTGCTTTTATGATTCTAACTTCTAACATTTTGTCTGCCGTTCTGTCTTATCTGAGTCTCTTTGCATTCTTTTCATGCTCGTTTTATTGAGCTGATCTGTTCTGACCAATCTGGTTGGAGCGCTGCCCGTAAGTCCCTCCCCCACTTGCTCTTGGGCAGCCCTGATTATAAACCCAATTCTGCTATTTGCTCTGTGTGTGTGTGTGTGTGTGTGTGTGTGTGTGCGCGCGTGTGTGTGGGCAAGGACGAGAGACTTCACTGTCTAAATTAATGCTAAATTCAGTATGCCAGAGGGGGAAGGGAGAATTATAGTGATTCTTTGTGTGTGTGTGTGTGTGTGTGTGTCTGTGTGTGTCTGTGTGTGTCTGTGTGTGTGTGTGCAGAAATATGCAAGTGTGTTCACCCCGTTGTGAATGAGCAGCAGTTGTACATACATCAATTATTTCCACATCTGATTCTGTTTCTTCTTTTCTTTCTCCTCACATTAAAGGACCTTTTTGTCAAGGTGATGCGTGTGTAAATATACTTCTGGGCATACGCCTGTGATTTATTTGTGTGTGTGTGTGTGTGTGTGTGTGTGTGTCTTTGTTTCAGTGGAACAGATGTAGCAGCAGACTTCAGGGTCTCTCCAGTCAAGGAGAAACATTTAACAGGCAGTGTGGCGTAACACACACACACACACACACACACACACACACACGTACAGTTACACACACGTACACATAATTGTGCTTCTGTGTGTGTGAGCAAACAGACACAGATTTGGCACAAATACATAAACCCATAATGGCGTATTAACACACACACACACACACATGCAGAAGGATCCTGAATGAACAAACATACACACACACACACACACACACATGTACGCAGGCATACAGACACATTTTCATGCTCATAGATCATTCAGTAATCCCTCATGTTTAATAGAGTCAGGGACTCCCGGCCTCTCGCTCCCCTCCCATTCATCCGTCAACCCTACCCCCCCTTCCTCCGCTGCCCTTGCACACATTTATTACATCTTCTTGAAATGATAAAACTGTGGGGAATATTGAGGTTTCTGGCCGGTGTGTCTGCTCTGAGGCACACAGTAGAAACCTGCTTCATTTACCTTTCGTCTGATAGATGGCAGTTTAGGGACGGCAGCCAGGACACTTCTTTCATTGTTCATCTTTGTCCGTCTACCACATTTTCCTGTTGTGGAAAAAAGGCGTTGACCTTGTTTTCCTCAGTCAATTATCTGTATGGTCTCCGATATGCACTGTCATTGTTAAAAATGTTCTTTAATTTGGCTGACCGGCGACAAATGATGGTGTTTTCCCACCAGCAGCCTTTTTCTAGGTGTCACATTTCTCAGGAAGTGGATATTTTGGGATTTCCTGTCAGCCAAGTAGATGAAACTTTAATGAACCTGAAGGGAAACTGGTCTGATGAAGCGCCCCAGAAGAATAAGGGATGTTAAAACAAGAAGAGAACTGCATGTTTTACACTATTTATTCATTTGATTGTATATTTTATTCATGTCTAATTTATTCATTTCATTTTGAACCTTCACAGACACTTTTATTTTCATTATGGATTAATCTGTACATGAATGAATTAATCATTAAGTTTATTAAATGTCAGTGTGAAAAATGTTTATTGTGTCCTAGAGTCCAGTTCAGCTCTTTGTCCGACCAATAGTCCAAGATTAAAGATTTTACAGTGATGTAAAAAAGGCAGCAGACCGTCACATTTGAGTTACCGTTATATGGAGGTTTATGGCTGCCAATTTTAAAATGAAATCATCGAACTGAAACTTCCCTCCTTTTTTTTTCGAGTTAGGCAGGTTCGCAATGCACGTACACTTTGCTTGTGACATACTCAGGGACACACGGATGGGTTTCAGCTGGATGAAATAATACATCATCAATGAGAAAAATATTAAAGACATTCTGTAAAATGTGAGCATAGCAGAGATCAGACCAGAGCTGCTGTCTGACTTCACATTAAGAGAGATGCACGTGGAGCAGCGTAATTTTATGGATTATTTCAGAAGCTAAAAGTTTAGTTCCGTTTCCTCGGTTGAATTTATAACTACAGTTTTTAGTTTTGCTGCTTAACTGTCCCACAATATCTGCTGCAGTGACATCACTGCTTGTACTGCATTACTGTCGGCAGAAAAACCCTCACAGCTCAAATCTGATGAATCCAACATGCAAATAGCAGTGTGACATGTGCAGGTGCATCTGGCTTTTAAAAGGAATGGGAGATGACAGATTGGTTGAATTCATGCTACGCCCAAAACATATCTATGATTAATTAAAGGACTAAATGCAACCCCTTTGCCCCTTGTGCCTTACTTTGCGCCCACATTATGTGCTGTTTAAGTCCCACAAAAAGCGTTTTGCAGGTTGCAAAACGCGAGGCGCACTGCACTACTTTTTTATTTTTTATTAAATGCCACTAGTAAAAAAATGTCATTAGTATCTAGTTGCTGACACGTTGAGGCAGAGGGTGCTGTCTGTAGCTCTGGTTGAGGGTGAGAGGCTGTCAGCAGATAAACAGAGATCTGTGTGGGTACATGAGACCCTAAAAAAGAGGCTGGATCATGGGGAGTACCACCAGTTGGTCCAGGAGCTTCTCCATGATGAATGTTTCCAGGCATATTCTAGGATGACTCAGGGGCAGTTTGACAACCTGCTGTCTATCATCAGGCCGTATAGCTCTGGGTATCCAGCAACCGCTACCACCAGTTTCTCCTCCATTATTTACCAACTGTAAACTTGTTGTCGTGACCACCACAGAAGGCCCGCCTCTCAAATCATCTGATTGGACAAAGGGAAAAAAGATGATGAAAAAAAAGAGATTATGCGTGGTGCTTTTCTGCTCTGCTGGAGTTCAGAATGATCCGGCAAAAACGGCAGGTGCCGACTGGCTGTTGAAAAAGGTGACTAACTTTATGTTCTAAAACCAGCCACTGGTGATTTGACCTGCAGAGTTGCAGGTGACACCATCAGCCATCTTGAGTCGAGCTCAGACCAGCCAGTTCACACTGCTGCAACTTTCCTCTGCAGGCAACGTTCAAAAACGGTGTTTTGTCTCATCATGAATCTTTGGTCTGAACTGGGTTTAAGTGCAAGTGATGAGTGTATTTCCTTAAATGACGAACTATTCCTTTAAAAGAAAAAGGTGGGTGATATTTTTATGCCTGTGATAACCTCAAAGGTGTACTAATCTGCAGCTGAAAATAGTCCCCAATAAATGCATTATTTTTCGTTTTGAGTCACATTTGATTAAAAACTACTGTGACCAGCTTTTTAGGAAATAACTGAGCCTTTTTAAAAACTGAAGTAGAAAGTAGTGAGACAGACAAACACAGTGTTCGATTTTTTGATAATAACAGAAACATAGAATAATGCCAGACTTAAACCCTTCATGCACTGCTGATCTTTCTCCCTCAACCAAAGCATAAAATGTCAGACATGTTGGTGATCTCATGAATTTCTTTTTCTTTCCAGTCTCTCCCTGGTGTGCAGGCTGCACTCTGTGTCTCTCCTTTGTTCTTATGCTTACCTTTATTATCCTGTAAAATACCACCCTTCCAATTACTACCTCCCCCCACGTCTCCTCGTCTGTCTCCTCATCCCTTCATCCCTGTCTCCTCCACAGCATCCCCCCTCCTTTTAATTATTCCCTCCTGCATCACCCTGCCGCTCTTTGTTTGATCTGGCTCTGGGGTTACACAAGTGTTTGTGTGGCATTTTGCCTTGATTATGAGGCAAATATTCACAGAGGGGGAGGGGAGAGGACGTGCTGCAACTTAAGGAATTTGCTATTATCTGAACAGAATTGCTCTTCTAATTAAATCTCTGTGTTCGCTCTGTACATGTAACGCTTTCTGCCAGAATAAATAAGCAAAACCTAAAGAAATCAAAGCTTGATAGCTTAAAGAATCAAATATTTACTACATAATAAAGATAAAGTGTGGCTCAAATACAGATATAAATAAATAAGTGCGGCGCACTTCCCACTCCTTGATCCGGGCTTGTGTTTTATTGTTCCTGTAGATATCTCATTTCTCTCCATCGCATCGTCGTATAAATTCAGAAAAGCTTCTTGGAAGCCGCTCTGTCTGGGGAGCCATTAGGTGTGAGGCAGCAGGGAGGGAGGCTGAATCAACGCCATCAAAGTACATGAAAGTGCAGTGAGTGACAATGGTGCATTATTGATGATGCCATTAGCTCCAAGTGCAGACTTTCCTCAGCTAATCGTAATGCAAACCTGTGGAGAGGAGCTCTTTGTTGGCTCGAACCTGACTGCAACCACAATTTCCTAAAATTACAGCCTCATAAAAAAGATAAAAAACAGAAATATTTGCAAAGGTTTGGAGCACAACCAAACGTTAGCATGCAGATACGTTCATTTAGAGGCCACTCTCTGTCCTGTACAACACCAGACCTTTGTCGTAACAAGGACAATCTGACTTTGCTAAATCTTTCATTTATTAGAGCCTCCTTCCTCACAGGCTTTTCATTATCAGTGGATATGTGAAGTATTTCTCATAATCCACAGTGCAAGAGTTCAGCCAGGATGAACTTTGTGTGAGGAAACTTCCCCTCACTGACAAATGTGTTTTTCAGCTGTAAATGTCCCACTCAGTACATATTGCAGTTGTGACTCCTTAACGGCAACATTTCAATAGCAAGTTACCATCCAAAACTTCTTCTTTTTAAGTTAGTAACTCATATGTGCAGTCACTTCTTCATTCTTCATCAGTTGATCGTGGTCCCAGTCTAAAGTGAAAATGGAGTGTTGCAGGAATTAGCCTTAAGAGTTGACATTTTACACTCCTCGCTCCCTCCTGTCGAAATCAATCGGTTTACAGTAGGGATGCACGATAATGGATTTGCTGATCTTTGATATGCCGATAAGTAACAACTCATTTGAGGTATGATCAATATCGGTATCGATATATATCCTTTTCTTTTTTTTTTCACTTCATAATTTTAGTGATCATCAAATATTTTCTGTAGTGCAAGTAACATCATTATGCATGTGTACTCGTATCGTGACGCCCCTCCAGCAGATGGAGACATGAAATACATTTTTTTTTAATATCTGTAATATTCATTCATTGTGGAAAATAAGAAAAAGCTTGTTGGCTGAAGTTATTTTGGGCTTTTTGCCTTTAATTGATAGGATAGCTATAGCGTGAAAGGCGGAGAGTGGGGGAATGACATGCAGCAAAGGGCCATGGCTTGGAAACAAGCCCGTGGCTGAGCCTTTGCACACAGGGCACCTGCTCTACTAGGGGAGCTAGTGGGTGCTCCCTGATAGTTCATTTTAAAGCCAGTATCAGACGGCACCGATGACGTGTCGATATTATCGTACGTCCCTACTTCACAGTCACGTTGTGGTGGTGACATTAACGTCATGCAAGTGTAGTGTAATTTGTTTAAAGCTTAGCAATAGCTTTTTACCTCTGGTGATGGCATTTAAGCTCAAAAAATCATAAAACTGTGTTCGTTTGTGGACATTATCTTCCTGAAGTGTCACAGAGTTTGACACAGAGTTTATTTCAGTCCAAAATTCAATGGAAAAATACCAAAACTACAAGGCAACTTCACAGTCAAACAATTTTGGTTCTTAACCATGGTCATGGTAGTCTTGAATATCTTTTATTTAATGCCATTGTATTTAAGCTAAAATGCAATGTTTAAATATATCTATATGTGTCAGATTTTTGTATTTAGCTGTCTATTATCAATATGGGTATCTGCCTCAGAAATCCAGGATCAGTCGGGCTTTAATTGTTTTATTGTAGCGACTGTGAGCATCATTTAACATGGAATTGAATCAGTAGAAATGTCCCATGTATGGAGAAGCAGTTTTGCTGATAAAATATTTCTACTGCGACTAATGAGATTTGTTTTCATTAATAATGTATGTAACTGAATATTTACTCTATTGTTAATGGGAAAATCTTCAGATCTGAGATCAGCCAAGTGCTTGGTACTTTAACATCATAAATTACACAGATTAATGAGCTCTTATTTTTCAGTACCAAATGAGACAGGACAGCTGGTGGAGAATCAGCTCCATACTGGAAACACTGGTCTCTAAGCCTCTGTGTCCTCTGTCTGTCTGCTCTGTCCTCAGGAGCTCGCTGACCTTCGCCATGTTCACACTAAGCTGAAGAAGCAGTTCCAGGAGAAGACAGCAGAGCTCGCCCACGCCAACAGGAGGGTGGAGAGCCACGAGGCCGAAGTCAAAAAGCTACGCCTGAGGGTGGAGGAGCTTAAGAAGGAGTTAGGACAGGCAGAGGATGAGGTAAGGACGTGGCTGTGCATGGATTTGTGTATGTGTAGTTTAAAAGAAAGTGTCATTGATCTTGTCAACTTACTGAAAACCTTCAGCGTAGGTTTCGTTTCATCATCCGGGGGTACACCTATGAAATTGGGGGATTCAGGGGACCTCCACCAGAAAATTTTAAATCGTTAAACACTTAATTTCCTGCATTATGGTGAATTTTAAGTACCAACGTGTGCCTTTTCTGCATCAATTTGGTGCAAATGTCTTTAATTTTGCTAAATTAAAAGTCCTCTGCTCCTGAAATGTTTTTTTATTGATGGGAAAAATGCACATCTATGCCTATGTAGATGTGCATCTGCATTAATAGCTTTTTAATAACATGTAGTCCTTATTGTTTCATGTGTGGGTGGTTCTACGTCCACAGAGATAACAGACATAATAAAGATAGTGGGTGTGTGTAACCCTTCAGACGACCCTTTCATGTAACGATCAACCCAGAAGCCAGTGACCTCAATTAATGGTTTAGCGAGACTTGTGAGATTGCCTATTACAAATAAGTGTGTGTGTGTGTGTGTGTGTGTGTGTGTGTGTGTGTGTGTGTGTGTGTGTGTCCAGCTGGATGAGGCCCATAACCAGAGCAGGAAGCTGCAGAGGTCTCTGGATGAGCAGGTGGAGCAGACTGAGAATCTGCAGGTACAATTGGAACACTTACAGTCAAGGTAAGACATGAACACACACACACACACACACACACACACACACACACACATACACACACACACACGCACACACACACACACAGAAGCTCACCTGGGCAGTTACTGTGGATATAAGCATGCATTAACATACGGACACACGGTGGTGCCAGTGCAGGATTTTAAACCGAACAGATTTCAGATAAAGGTGCCAAAGCTCCTCAGTGGCAGCATCGACTGTATCTCTTTAGACACTGTTCTTAATGTGAGGCTCTGACAATCAATTTGTGCTTAACGCGTTGTTTCTTTAAAGCACAGTCACACTTGGTAACACATTTGATGTCATTTCCTGTATTACGCCCTTACTTGACATTGGTCATTGATGCATGACTTAGTTGTAATGAAGGTATGAACACGACGCCTGGCTGCAGTGCGTCAGAATAAATCCCTGTAGGGTCAGCTGGTTGAGTGAGTTTCAAGTGATCAAATGAAAAACTAGAAGGGCACTATGAGAGTAAACCTCTGCCCAGGCCAATGCCCTAGCTCGCACAAGTTAGGGGGCGATCACACAGAGATGAAACGCTAGAAGCGCGACGCCAGTAAAACAGTTGTTTTCCTATGATACGGCGCGTCTGACTGGCGTTCAGGCATCTTTTTAGATGGGCGTTTTTCCGGCGTCTTTTTAGACACGCGTTTATAGACGCGCATAGACGCTGAAAAGTTGAAATATTTTCAACTTTTTTGAGCATCAGACGCCAGTAGCTAGCGCACATTGAATAAGCACTTCCAGCGTTTCATGCATCTTTGAAGCGTCCGCATCTCTAGCGTCTCATTTCTGTGTGATCACCCCTTTATTCTCCAGCAGCTTCACAATCCATATACGCATCCTCTATCCTTAGATCCTCCATTTTGGTACATTGGTTTTGCCTATAACGGCACAGTGGTGCAGTGGTTAGCATTGTCACAGCAAGAGGGTTTCCAGTTTGAACCAGAATGGAGGAGCCCTTCTGTGTGGAGTTTGCATGTTCTTCCCATGTCAGCGTGGGTTTTCTCCAGGTACTCCATCTTCCTCCCACAGTCCAAAGACATGCAGGTTAACTGGTCACTCTAAATGGTTATCTGTCTCTCTGTGTCAGCCCTGTGATAGTCTGGTGACCTGTCCAGGGTGAACCCTGCCTCTCGCCCAATGTGACCTCCAGCAGGATAAGCAGTTACCAAAAATGAATAATGAATGAATGGTTTAGCCTATATTGTAGATGTATAAAACTTTGATATATCCAAAAGTTAATCCTCTGAAGGAATTCTCTGGGTTCCACCCTGCTCAACAGCGCCATCTGAAGTTAATGTGAGCATGAACACACTGGTTGCTTCAAAGCTTCATTTGTTTTATCATCAGTTTATCGAACTGAAAAATGTCCTGACATCAGTGGGTTATTTCAATCAGCAATGCCCTGACATTGTGTTCATTTTAGTCAGTTTCTGGAAGAGGGCTTTAATTTTTTTTGGTATGCGCTAACCAGTTAGTAGCAATTGATAAAGACTGTTGTCTTTTTCATTTAAAGCTACGAGAAGCGAGGAGCAGTTAGCGTTTGCCACATAAATTGAAGTAGCATGCCAATTTAAGACCTTTTATTTCTGTAAGTCATCTTAAAATAACCTGTGCAGCTGCGCTAATCGCATCCATGCCTCTTGCTATTTTTCTTTGATATAGGTAGCCAGCTAGCTATGTAGGAAAAATGGGGGAAACGTTGACAGTGAACACAATATCATAACTATTTCAGATATGAGCTGGAAGTTTGAATGTTGTGATGTCTCGGTATACCCAATTCCAGCCCTCTAAAGGTATCAAACTTTTGGGTTTTGCAAGCATTCCAGCTGGAAGGCAAAGTTCTTGATTTACAGGTCCATTTACGTTCCAATCTTCACCTATGGTCATGAGCTTTGGGGTGTGACTGGAAAAATTGAAGATACAAGCACCCTTAGAGACAGGGTGAGGAGCTCAGACATACAGAGAGAGCTCAAAGTAGAGGTGTTGCTCCTTTCTCCTCAGGGGGATCAATAAAGTAAATAAACTTAAACTTAACTTAAACTTAAAACTTTACGTCGAAAGGGACCAGTTGAGGTGGTTCAGGCATCTGATCAGGATGCTTCCAGAGTGCCTCCCATTAGAGGTTCTCTAGACATGTTTAACCCAAAGGAGGCCCCGTGGTAGACCCAGGACACACTGGAGGGAATATATATTTCATAGATAGATGGGCGTCCGAGTATTAAGCACCTTTCAGGCCGACAGAGTGCAGGACACATTAACAACAAGTGCACCAATCAAGCGAAAGTAGAGCAATTTATAAGAAGCAAATTGTACAGAAAATTAAAAATCAGCACACAAAATCATGATGAACTCTCGCACTACGAGTAGTCTGATGATGAACCATCTGCAGCAGTGAGTCACTCTGAGCTGGCAGACAGGAATAGTATTCACAGACTCTAGTATATGAATCTGTCTGGGTGTATTCTTCGACATATGGGCAGCAGTTCGGCATATGTCATCATCAGAGAGAGCTGGTATCAGTTAAGGTAGGTGGAGTTGAGTATACGATCTCAGCAGCGAACACACAGAGCTATGATAAAGCCCTGAGGGGTAAACGTGTCAGTCAGTCACAGCTCTCACTGCTTAAAGTTTAACTTTATCACACAGTGCTGGAGTGAGTTCTTAACATTATTTAAGGTCGTTTGTAATGTATGAAAACCAAGCAGGAGAAGGTGAGAGTTGTTGTTATTGTCAGACTCATGTGAAGCTGTCGTCTCCCAGAGGAAAATGTTGCTGCTCAAAATAGTCTTTTCTTTGTCCCATCAGAAATAAATCAGCCTCTTATTTGGAGATGACTAAATTCTGATCTGTTTCTCCTAAACTCCACCTTTTGCTGCAAAAGAATAAATCAGCAGGAGATCTTTTGCTGTGCTCACAGGCTTCTCAGAAGTTCCTCAACTCTGCAAACAGATCAGATACACAGAGCTGATACCTGACAAGACAAATTTCTGAAATTGTGCAGGCTCATCAATAAGCCAAGTCAAGTTGTCTTTTGGATCTTGCTGTTATCTGAAGAGCTGATTGTTTCAGGCAAATAAAGATTACTGCAGTGAGAGAGGAACAAGAGCATTTTGAAATCTTGAATTAGGATCGGGCTGAGACAAGAGGAAGGCTACTTCTCAGGAGAAGTAAGGGAAAATGGTCAAATGGGTTTTTTGCAGTGGGAAAGGGGCCAAAGAGGTGAATGTAGAAAAAGTAAATTCAGATACATGGTTTTCAAAGTCAAATATGTCAATGCTGCTGATACTGGTGCTTCCCCCATATACTGTTGAACTTGTTTGGCTGCCCCACGAACTCACATCCAAAGTATTTCTTTTGGTGTGTCACCTTTTTTCCACTCTTGGATCTCAGAGCCATAAAATATTCTACACTAGTATCTTGTTATGAAGATCCACAAAGACATTGGAATATTTTACGGAAAGGCTTATGCCAACATTTTTGTACTCTAAGTGTGGGTGGTGCCATGTTTAGCAACGGCGCTCACACTCCCAAACATGCTGAGACAGCCATGAAGGCTCTCACTGAAAACACACCATGTTCAGGTGTGTGTGTGATGTGAAGCTGACAGCCTACTTGTAGCTGCCAGGCTCACTGTGAGCCTCGGCACACACTTCTCCTACTATTTAGAGATTAGCTTCTCCTGATCCTGATGTGTGTGTGTGTGTGTGTGTGTGTGTGTGTGTGTGTGTGTGTGTGTTGCCTGTCTTTCACTTCAGCTCTCACACTCTATCGGCTCGGCACAGTCCTCCGCTCCCTGCTCTCTGCCTCTCCCTCTGCATTCTCTCCATTTTCTCCACGTCGTTGCTCCGGCACCCAGCAGCCAATCACAGAGCTCCCAGTCGCGGGTTACCGTAGTAACAGAGAGCTCTCTTGTTGCTCTGCTCTGTGGAGGAGTGACAGGCGTGTCGGCATGGTAACGGCTTCAGAGACTGACACAAATCTGTGTGTGTTCTTGTAGAGGGTGTAGCTTAAGCTTTCCCCCATTCTGGATTTCTTTCATTCAGTTTCTCACAGCATGCTTGTGTGTGTGTGTGTGTGTGTGTTTTAAGCTCATGCTTTATGTTGATGGATGGCTGTGTTCTGACAACATCACTTTGTCCTGTCAACATGTTTTTGTGCCGTGTGTCACTGACACATGTTAGCATACACAGAGTGTGTGTGTGACAGCCTGAACTGTACATGCTGTGTCATTTAGTTTTGTCATACAGTGTTTGTCCTTAACCAAAATAAAGGACTTTGCGTGCATGTGTGTGTGTGTGTGTGTGTGTGTGTGTGTGTGTGTATCCTAGTAAGAGGTGTATAAGCTTTCAAATTGGATATTGTTAAAGTCCTTTCCTTGTTTGTGTTACTTGTCGTCAGGGGTGCTACTCAGCCCCTGATGATGTCGTCAGGGTAGAAACTCAGGCACAACCCGGCATGAACAGTTTCCGTCCAAGCCACAGCAGTAGTTTTGGGCACAAGCTCATTAAAAAACCCTATACTTAAATATAAAATATAAAATATATACATTCTTTCATATTAGAATATTTATAACAAACTAAAGGCTGATGTTTTTTTCACGCACTACCTCTCCGTCCTCTCTGTCTTCTTTTTATTTAACCAAGTAAGTCCCGTTGAGATCAACGATCTCTTTTACGAGGGAGACCTGGCCAAGACAGCAGCACACAAAAAGTTACAGCCAAGCAACAACACAATAAAAAACAAAAAAAGACATACAAAATCTCTTGTCAGTTCTGCGTTTTGGCGCACATTAAGTTAGGCAGAACGGGCTGCGCAACCTGGCGCGCCTCCATCTTCAATTGCGTACAGCAGTCCACGGTGATATGGTGCGCAGGTGATGATCACTACTCCAGCTGCAACTCACTCACTGCTGGGGACCAACCAAAGTGAATATAATGCACCAGGCTTTCAGCTAACTCCAATGTAAACCCTTCTTGGCGATACTTGACATTTAAAGCAGCTGACTTAGTATAAAGGCCAAGAAAGTCTGCACATGGTGAGAGTGAGGTGGATGAGTTAAAAAGATGAAGACGTTCACACTGGAGACTGCAGTTCGTGACCTGTAGGAAAACAAAGGTTGATGTTGTTTTAAGGTAACGTTACTGAAATTATGTACCAGTGTCTCATTGTTTGTATTTACATCACTTTCCTTACATAACAAACGTACTTACTTTAATCCAAAACATGACCTTTATTCTGAACCCGACCAAGTAGTTCTGTTTCAGCTGTGCGTCACATCGAGACACTAAAGGGTGCCCTGTGCACACCGAGGGGTGTGACAAAGCAGTGGTTGAAGACCTGAAAATGAGAACAGGTTGAATTAGCCTTTTTTAGTATCTGTGATAATATATTCCAACACGAGCATTTCTCATATGTCACGGCCTTCTTCAGCAAATGGGAATATTTTATCACAGGTTTGTGTTCCCAACGTGAAGGGAACCTATTTTCACCATTGACATTGAATCTCTCTCTGGGCATGGGCAAATTAATCAACACAATTAGTGATATTTGAAGGTGGGAAGCCAGTGAGGGATTGTATCCAAGAGTGATATGTTACGCCCTCCTGGTGCATGTCCTCACGGGTTGGTGTATCAGGGGAAAAACCATGTAGTTGTTGGAGTCACTGAGATCTTGCTAGCTGTCTGGAGCTTTTGCTAGTATCATACATTTTTCAGCAGCAGAGTTGCCGTCGTCACGAAATCCTTAAACTGCTCAGAGGAATTAAATTACATTTGAAGATTTCCATTTAAATGGCTAGCTTGTTTTATCGTTAGCTAACTTTCGGATTGGTCAACATCGTCACAAAACTTGAACTCACCACAGAAGATTGTCGCCTATTTATTTTGCCTCTAATAGGGAATCGACTGATTAAAATGACGTCACACCAGCCTTTAAAATGCAGAATTACACCACTTTAAATGCTGCTGCGACTCGGCCCTAAGGGCAACTAAGCTGTCCGTGAGTTGCCAAACCTGCACGGCACTAAAACTGGCAGCCACAAAGTCCTCCATCACACACACAAACACACACACACTTCGTTCTAATCAGTGGTTGCTCGTGTTTCCGTCTGTGGAACATGATCTGGTGCTTCATGGCCACACTGTCACTCTTGCAGGTGTTTTTGGGAAAGCCATCGATCGTTCTCATCGCTCATTGTAAGAGTGACCACAGCCCAGCTTAGAACAAATGGAGGACAGGCATCACTGTCTCACCCCCCCTCCGTTTCTCTTTCCTCTTGTCTTTCTCTGTAGATTGATAGTCATTCAGGTCCCTCGCTTTGCTAAGTGTTTGTAGGCTCAATAGAAAAGCTTTTAGTGGCTGAGCTGCTGTTGTGGTCCAAATGTTATGATGGTTAATCTAATGGTTGCTCTGACCCTGACCTGAGGGCCAGTGAGGGGGGGGAGAGGGTGAGGAGATTGGGAGGGAAGGAAGGTCATCTTTACAGGATGTTTGAACAGTCCTGATCAGAGATGACATCACCTGAAATGCATAAAAGAATTTTAATAAACTCTGCCTTTCAGAGAGCTGAAACCTTGAGGCTTCAAACCCTCCTAACAACTCGTGTGTTCAAAGAGAACGAGGGCAGCAAGACAAAAAAAATGACACTGAGTAGAATCAAGTGTGGCCAAATCTGTTTTCAAGGTCTGTGCCATAATAGACCTACAGTAGCTGCATCTGCAGAAAAATCAATAGTCATTGCCTTTTTAAATCAATTTGAAATGCATACAGCTCAGGGTGAAATGAAATCTTTTTTTCATTTTGTGGCTCATTGAAATCAACCCTGGCATGTAGATCACACACTCCCTGGTATTGTCATTTTTGCTTGGCATAAATAAACCCAGAGATGTAAAAGATGTTAGCTGCTTTCGCTTTAGTCCATTTACATAGAGTATTCCTCGTGTATTTACATAAGTGCGGTTACTTTTAAGGATTCAGTACTGATGTTTATATCTCTATACTCCGTGATTGTACCTGTCCTTTGACTGTTGTCCCAATTGATTGACCTTATTGATTTGTTTATTCATTCATTATTCGTAAATGCTTATCCTGTTAGGGGTTGTGGGGGGGCTGGAGCCTATCCCAGCTGTCATTGGGTGAGAGGCGGGATACACCCTGAACAGGTCACCAGACTATAACAGGACTGACTCATAGAGACAGACAACCATTCACACTCACATTCACACTTACGGACAATTTAGAGTCACCAATTAACCTGCATGTCTTTGGACTGTGGGAGGAAGCTGGAGCACCTGGAGGAAACCCACACTGACACAGGGAGAACATGCAAACTCCGCACAGAAGGGCTCCCACACCCCGGGGTTCAAACCAGACACCCTCTTGCTGTGAGGCGACAATGCTAACCACTGCATCATCGTGCTGCCTGTCATCAGCCAAATAACGTGGGCAGAGTGTGTCTGATGTAGAAATGATATGCAGTTCTGTTATATTCCTCAGCTTTGTTATGTTGTTGTAACATCTGTAACACCTTTAACACTCTGTCTCTGTTGCTCAGACTGCGGCGGCAGCAGCAGAGTCCTGGTCTGTTTGGGAAGATGCGATCGGCTCGGTTCAGTCCTGAAAACCCAGACGGTCCAACCAGCGACATGGACGATGAAGAAGAGGAACTGCAGCTCCAGATCCCATGACAAAGACACAAACACACACACACATATAGTGACACATGATATACTTTGACACAGACACCCTCAGTCAAATGAAGAAGAAGAAGAAGAAAAGGTGAATACTGTTGCTCTTGGGGGGGGGACTTTGTATCTCCAGTAACATGTTGCATCAGGAAGCAGCTGCTGTTAAAGGACCACTCCAACATTATGAGATATTTTACCAGAGTCAGATCAAAAATACCACTTTTATCTCGTTGTGTTGGGATGCTGATGTTAGACAGTCGATGGTCGGCCATGTTGATCGAAAATCGAATCATCATTTAAAACAAATGAACAAAAATGAAGCTTTGTCAAACAAAGAGACTCAGAGAAACCACACAGTTGTCCGTCTGGAGTTCAAACATGACAGAAGTGATGTGACAAAATTTCCACCCAGCAGCAGTATGGTGAGCACACACCTAATCCTTACGCAGAACACACACACACACACACACACTGTCATACACATAAAAACACACATATGCTTGGACTTCTAAAGACAAACAGCAAGGAGATCAAACCCAGCAGACGTGTGACAGACATTAACAGGATGTCCGGACAGTGTGACGCTGAATGAAAGGATCTTCCTATAACTTCCACTAAACCACTCGAGCAGAGGCCGACACGCGTCATCCTTTCAGTCCTTTCTCACCCATTCTTACCTCATATCACCCCAAGCATTACTCTTGTCCCATCTGAACTGTGCTACTGTATTAAAACAAGACTCAACCCCACATTTACATCACCAGTATTAACGCATTTCATGTATTGTATTGATCACATATCATCTGTCATTTAAAGAAATTCTCCCAAATATTGAAGATTCAGAATCAGTTTCCCGTGTGTTTGAAGTTTATAGCCAATGCTGGGAGCACACTGCACCACGTTTAGCTTCATTATGGCTGCAAGTTGGACAGAATTACAGCCGCTGTATGTGTGGAGCAGGAGCCTCCAGCTTGGCCAAGTTTTTCTATTCATCAATCCCCAATCAGTCAAGTCAACTTTGTTTTTAGAGATCAATATCACAAATTTGCCCAAAGGGGCTCAAACTGAGAGAAAACTTGCTTCACTTTGCTCCAGAGTATATGTGGTTTATGCTGCAACTGAGTTGCATTATGGGTCGTCAGGCTGCGTTCAGATAACTGCTTAAATTTGATTAAGACCGGAGCCGGGCCCTTACCATGCCTTTTAGGCTCAACTCGTCCAAATCCACCTGGTACTGCCCAGTTTGAGACCTGAACCTGACCTGAGACAGAGGCTCTATCCTCCTGAGACCCTGTGTCCTCATATGAGGACGTCACATTTTGGGTTTACTTTACCTTATACTTTATTCTACTTAACTCACACCTGTTGACCTCATTTGAGGACTCTCCTTTGCGCCATCTAGTGGCAGTAAGAGCACAATACACTAATCCATGTGAAAACAAGATGGCAGCCATCTCTGCCAAGTCAGCTGATCCCAAGACAGAAGTGGACAAGGTTCAAAACCTGATCACATGTTATGGTTGAAACTTGTTTATTCATGATTAGTTATGTTTTTAGTTTGACATGGCAACAAATTTGACCAATTTTAGAAACAGTGACAAGATAAGACACTGTTAATTAGTAAGAACTCATTTCAAGACATTAGGACTTTATTATCGTCTTGTTTGAGGACATTTGGACTTAATCATCATTGACAATGTTTACTTTTTATACTTATCAGGTCCTACTGATCCCAAATAGCTAGGAGAAATTAAAATAGCATACCAAACAAAAGTTCAGGTCTCAGGAGGATATTTTTGTTATTTCCTCTTTAAAGACAAAGTTATATTTTTGATTTGGAAAAGCTTTTCACACACATAATGACCAACTAATATGATAACGACTCAGCACCAAACTTTGAGCCACAGGTTTAGTATGAGTACACACTGAGTAGCTTGTATGTGATCTAATGTCAGACTCTTGTCTGAAGGTGACGACAGAACGTTTGCAGAGCCACTTATGAAAAGTATTGAGACTCTTGGTATTGAGCTGCCATCCCCTAAAAAGATGGTTTGCATTTTAAAACTAAAACAGTGTAACACAACAAAACAAAGAAAATAATTCTATCACATCCTGCAGTGTTTTTTGGGGGAAATGTGAACCAGATGGAGAACGGAGTAAAAAGCCTGTAACTGTGTTGTGAGTGTATCCTCATGTAAATGTATTAGGCCTGATCATTTAAAGATGTAGTGCAGTGGTACTCAACTTGCAGCCTGTGGACCCAATAGAGTGCCAGGTGGCACCCCAGCCAATTTCTAATTCACAATGAAAATAAATTGATTCACACTGGGGTTTTTTGTACTTTAATGTAGATAAGGTGCCATAGTGCATAAAAAAATGCCAGGAGAGGATCCCCCAGACCCTTGAGAGAGGTACAGGCTCAGCCCCAGAATGTCCTCAAACCCTAGAAACACCCTGTTCACACCTGAAAGTGGCCCTCGTGCAAAGCAAGTTGAGTTTCCCCAATGTAGTGTGTTCCCAGCAGGACTGGAGCTGCTCCTCGACAATAAACAAATAGTGCGGTGAATGTGTACATAAACATGAGGAAGAGATGACGGTATGAGAATGTACAGCGTCCTTGTAAAACAAAGACATTGTGGGATGTAATGGATGGAAGTAGTAAAATCTCTTTATAGTGTCTGTGAGGGGGGTCTGAACCTGTGGATGCTAACTGAAGGCCCGGTCACATCAGCATTTTATACAGCAACGTTTCTCAACAAAGTCTGTTTATTCCTGTGAAATCTGCACCATTAGTGGATTCTCTTTTGAGTGCAGTTTGAAAGGATGAACTTCAGATTTGCACTTTTGACCAATAGCAAACCATCTTGACAGTGGAACAGTTTGATGATAGCAGACCAGTGGGATTCAAATCAGAATATCATTCCTTGATGTATCTGAGTTTTAGGGTTTAGGTTTGAATTTTTGGAGTTAGCTTTCAGTCTGTATGGTCATTATAGTTAGATTCGTCGTCTGATACTGTTGAATTAGAGCCTTCTTTTTCATCAGTATACAGAATGTCATCATACACACAAGTGGAACCAAACATTTCCCAACAGCAGAGGCTTGAAATACATTCAGAGGTCTGTTGTTCTGTTCTGAGTTTTTTGGCGCAGATATGATTTTTATGCAGTGTTTACACTGAGGTTCAGTATTTAAAATTTTCCTGGAGAAAAAAGTCCCACAAATCCCAAGTAATTATGTCCAGTAATTCACTCTGGACTGAATTCAGTGGGGGTGGAAACGCCTCCAAAGCAGCATTTAGACCGTCATGGGATAATAAAACACTCACTGAAACCCAGGCTAGTAAAATCCCCGTAGGCTCTACACTAAATACTCACCAGCTCCTTTGAGACGGCCCATGGATTCAACAGTAGGCGGATTTTGGATACGCTGGGTGTTGGACTATCTGCTGGACTAAATTTCCTGACTGTGGAGGAGCTCCGGTCGAGCAGTGGATAGATGCAGTTGTGAAAGCAATAACACATTCATTTATCTTCCACCGTCATCCACAGTCGCTCTCTGCCTCGGCCTCAACTCTGGCGCTGGAAGGGGACCAAGATATTTTTACTGATCAGGATTCTGAACTATTTATGTTGTCGTTGTTACGGTTTAGTTTTTATAAATGATCTGTACCACAGTGGTTTTGTATTAGCTCTATAAATGTCAACTGTACATATAAACAAACATGAGTCACTGTGTGTTTTATTCTCCATACTGTGTGTATTCATAATGTGTGTGTCGGGGTAATCTTGTTTTTATTTGAAGAACACTCAGCGGTGCCTTATTGCTTGTAACCTCAAAGTTGTTCTCAAGTTTCTCTTAAAAACCTACATTTCTCCTAAAGAGGCAGAGCGAGTGATTTCTCACAGAGCAGCCGCGGTTTGATAAAGTTGCCATGGTGATGTTGGTAACGTTCATGCTTAGGTTAATCAAATCTTAATTGCGGTTCAAACACTTATTGTTGTCTGGATATTTTCATTAAACATGAAAAAGAAGCCGAAGTGGATTTAGAGGAGAAACTTGATGTTAGATAAATCTGCCAAAAGAAAAACACGTTTTCAAACTGTAAGACGAGGGAGAGCGGAGATATGAGGCTAAGATACTGTTTGAGATGAGAGGTGCATGGAGGTGTCGTAAAAACAACTGGAAGTTAGTCGTAGTTTTGCTGTTCAGAAACGCTGTCAACAGCTGCAGCCACATGTCATGGAGGCAATTTAGGTACATAACGTGTGTACTCCTCAGACTCTTAACTTAGTCACAAAAATAAGTGATATCTGTTTAAATTCAGTTTGACATCCTCTTTATGATGCCCACCACCAGTGGTGTAAGGTAGTTACCACGGGCCCCAGTGCACGCTATTGTAACGGGCACCACTGGCGACTGTTTATAAAAAAGCCAAATGAATGTTAGTAAGGGAGCTTTTCTACTTTTTCCTCCTGATTGTTCCTCTCTTGTCACTACTCTGTGTGAAAGGCAGGACTTGCAGATGTGCTCAGTTTTTCAGTCTTGACAGATTTTGCACCTAAACTAGCCACCAGATATATTGTCTTGTCACATGTTCAAATAAAGACTTGACATTAGGCAATATGAACATATATGTTACCCAACAATCATCATTGCAGACCTGTATGCAACAAAAATATAAAGAAAATAACAAATTATTCATTTAATCAAGTAGTAGTTTTTATATATAGTTTTATAATGGTTTTTCCTAGTTCATGTAGAGTAAGCACATAATTTTGTTATAGTTTGCTACTGACTACCAAAATGAAACGAAACGAAAAGAAAATCATGACGGAGGCTGGTTTGCATTTTTGAGGGCATTTCGCCGACAGTAAATGGCACCATTTTTAATTTTAATTTAGAGTTCTTTGAACACAGGTGTAGTCCCGAGGTGACAATCCAAGTTATTTGCAAGGCCCCACCTCCCACCCCACGGGCCCCAGTGTAACTGCACCGCCCAGTAGATGGCTAGAAATCAGAAAAACAGACACTTCAGAACTCGCCTGAGAATCATCTTCAGGATCAAAGTAATCCAGTGATAACTGTCTATACATCCATGTGTACTTTGCAAGAAGGAGCGACGAAAAGCTAATTTGGCGTACTTTTAATGGTGCCAATGTGCAGATGTAGGCGGAAAAATTGGGGCCACACTGACTACGAAAACCCTTGCTGTAAATAAGTTCATCTTGTCCGGTTTCAAGCAAAGAAATGTGGTAAGAGATGACAAAAACTGAAAGTTCGTGGTGTATATCAGGATCTACAGATAATAGAACACAGTTAAATAGTGAGGTGCAGTAAAATGTGTTGTCAGTGTTACGTGTGATGAATCTATCACTGTAGAATATATAGGATAATTTAATTATGAAAGTGTGGTGGCATCACACAAAGCAGCAGTTATTTAATTTACTATACAGCTGACATACACACAGTCTTACACAGCTATTATTATTGTGCAGATAACAATATTGCAAGTAAATAAATAGCCGAAATGATCACAACTAATAACTGATCCGTGATCAACATTAATAATACTACTAATAGTTGGTTATGTTAAGCAATTCAAATAGCTCAATGAATATGTATATTTAAAAGTTTTATAGGTGCATAAGAGATGTTCCTGTCTGTCTGTCTATTAAATATGACTGTGAGGTTTTTAAACTTATCTTTAATAAGAGGATCTGTGGACATTTGTAGCGGTCTGTTTGACAGGAAATACAGCTGTGTCGCCGGTCATATGTAACTAATGTAATATGTAACTGCTTAAAACTGATGCTATATTGATATATGATGCTCTTCATCACCTCCTCTGCTCTGGGACCAAGACACGAGGAGACGAAGTGAGTGAGGGAAGTGAGGAGACACATTAGCATGATGAAATGCACCCATAGTCTGTGGTGACACCTCGCTGACAGCCGATCACTCAAAGCACCACACCCTTAAGTGGGCCCAACTTTAAGCCTTAGTGAAATGTAAAGGTGTGGGTTATATACAAATGAACCTCCTGTACGGTCGTCATGAACGAGGAAGTAAGCTTTAGAGGCCAAAAGTGTTTTTTGTACCAGGTTGTAAACACGTTTATTTCTGCTGTAAAGGGCATTTTAACAATCTTACAAAGGAGGATGACACTTGCTATGGAAGCTAACGTTAGCTAATGTGCTAAAAAGTTCCAGAGAAATCCAGGATTCCTCTTAATCCCCCCCCAGTTTCTGATGAGGTGGACATGATAACCCTTAATACACATAGTTATTCATCCCTACAACAGGAAATACTTTTTCCCTAACCTGATATGAAGTGTGCGCTGCACATGTGAGCATTTTTGATGATGGCCTCCGTTCAGTCTTTTGGTCTTATCACGTTTAACCATGTTTTTGTTGACGGGCAGTGGCGGCTACGACATTTTAAGACTCCGGTGTAGCCTACAGCCTTGTGGTGCTGAGTCATGTTTTGCCCCCAGCTCATAAAATGACGTCATTGTTACATCAGCCCTAAAATGTTCTATAAGCAACAGTGACTTCAGCACCATCACACAGTCATTTGATTCAATGGAAACATCAGAAATAACGCAGCCTTAGACACAGTTAAGAGAAATGTTTGAGGATACTTTTTTAATGAGTACACATAACCTCCATGGCCAAATAATACGCAGGGTGAATACTGTAGCACGCGAGGGTAAGACAGCCAGAGAGTTAAAGAATCAGAGACAAAGGAGCTGGAGTGAGAAAGAGCGCTAAACTCACACACACACACACTTGTGGTGTGTTTGGCAGTGCCGACTGTGGTGTAGTGCACAGAGTAGACACAGTAATGAGATTGAACCTCAGCCTGACTCCCCACACACAGCATGGGGGAACAGCTCGCAGCTCCCTCTGAGATCATATTCATTACTCTGTGCGCGTGTGTGTCTGAGAGAGAAGCCAAGACATATAATGAATGTTTCACCCCCGTGTAGGCTGGAGTCAGAGCGACTGAAATCAGACACGCAACTTTGGCTCTGCACTTTCTGTGTGCGTGTGTGTGTGTGCTTACTTTGCATAAAGCAGATACTGGTGTATTGACAGTTTAGACGTACAAACTTGTGCAAGTAGTCACTACGGTGCCCTTGGGATAACTGCGAACACACAACGCGCCCACACACTCAAGCTGTTAGCTGTGGATGATGGTGTGTGTGTTAATGTTTGGCTCCATCCCATGAGTACAGTAGAGAGGATAATTCTGAAAACTGTTGGCTAAGCATGACACACACTGTAATGCACTGAGGGTGTGTGTGGTGTTCAATGTATGTGTTGGAGGTGGTGTTTGACTTCCATAGATGTGTGTGTGTGTGTGTGTGTGTGTGTGTGTGTGTGTGTACAAAGCCTAGAGCCTAGTTCATTATGTTAATTTTCTCCGTGTCTTTATTAGGCCAGTAATGGCTGACAGCAGGAAGGCAGAACATTACATTGATCCCTCTATAATTATTCCACAGCTACCACAGCTTCTCCTCGTATGCATGCACTGTATATGTGTGTGTGTGTGTGTGTGTGTGTGTGTGTGTGTGTGTGTGTGTGAGCATGCATGCCTATGTGTCACTGCAAACACAAACAATGCGAAAATTATTCCTCGTGTTGTGAAAAGTAATTGAACGGCGGCCTGTTTGATTTCTTCCGTTTCCCTGCGTCGACGGTAGCCGTGCTGGCAGCCTCCCTCCGTCTCTCTGTTCATTTTTATTGCTCTGAATTGGTGTCTGTCTCTTTTGTAATAAACCAATTTAAGCATGACTGCATGTGAACGAGGCCAATAAATGATCGTGACACACACACAGGTCGTTACCGTCGGTACGGACTGTCTGTTTGCGAGCTGAGAGACATTAAAGGACAATCAAGTTTCGTTCAAGCTCTTATTTTCATCATCGGCTGTCTCTTTTTCCATTTTGAGTGTGACAGCTCGCTTTGACCTTGGAGACGTAGTCTGGTTCTTTCAGTTGTCATGGAGATTGCTCAGGTGTCATCATGTGACCTCTTGCTGCAATCCATTAAAAGTTGGACGTCGGTAATTCCGAGAATGTGTTCCTGAGTTCTGAAAATCTAAATGCATCCCAGTGCCTCTGCTGGAAAAACACAGATGCCTGCAGCAGACTGATGTTTGTATGGCAAGTCTCTGGAGCCTGGCCTCACTCTGAAGTCGTCAAAATCTGGCCCTTAGGCAGAGCCCAACGAAAAAAGACATCCTTTAATGTCAAGGGAAATGCAGCGGGACAAGGACGAAAGTTAAGGTGGCGGAAGTCCAACTGGGGCAGGTAAAAGTGGTGGTGGATGAGTCCAACAAACACCGACTTTCACCCGAGAGAGCGGTGATCACATCCCATAAGATTCTAGAGCAAAACCCTGTTGTTGTTTTTTACGAAACCCAACCATGTGCGGTAGTTGTTGAAGGAAAAGAAATGCTAATTTGCACATTACCGACGCACTGTGTTTATTGTGAAAGAGACTGTATGCAAACTGTTCATTTCCTGTGAAAACAGAAGTGTATTTTGAAAACAGACAATGCATGTAACAGGCTGAAGTTGACACGGCGTCCCAGAACTTCAACAACCAACACACCCAGGGTACCTTGGAAGTCATATCTCAATGTAGAAAGTACATGACCAAACGTCAATATGTGACGAGGTCGGAGTGAGACTGTGTTGGTCTCTGAGCTTCAAAAGCATCTACAGATTGAGCTACATCGATTACCACAACACCATTAACGAAGAGAAACAGGGTGTAAAATAAGATCTTGCTCGTCTTGCTCATTAAAATAACATAACACCTCAACCTCACCTGAATAACAGGAGCAGAGTCTAACAGTGTGAACCACCGCAGCTGATAGCGTGAAGTTGTAGAACTTGTGTGTGATGGTTTTGTGAGGACAGAGATACACATGGTCACAAAGACTTCCATTCGGAGCACAGATTAACTGAATCAAATGAAAATGGTAGTGTCAACTTTGTTACAGCATGTTTAACAACACAAATGCTACATAAAAAATATATTTTAAGGTAAATAATTGATGAAAAGGTCGTTCACAGTGTGCGCCATCATGTTGCTGTGACGTCAGATGTGTTTATGTCTGTGAACTGCTTGATGGATTTTGGAGTTTCCAACTTGGAATTCTGACTTGAGTGATTGTTCCATTGCACTTTTCCATGTTGGAGGTTGTTTCTTTCCGAGTTCATCGTACAGTGGATTGCAGCATAGGTATGGTATAGTATAAGTAAGTAGTACGTAGTGACTCGCCCTGTACTTTAGCCGCTACATGTTGCTTATTGGCTGAACTGTTTAGACGTGTACTTGTATCATAGCTACTTGTAGCTGTATCATGATACGTTTATTTTCTCACCAGTGGCCGTAATGTCCATATAACTTCCAATAAGTTTCAACACAAACTTCCAATAAATACAACGTTATAAATCGAACGCAGTCGAAAACTGTTTGCTTCCCAACATCAGCATCACCTGTGCTCACTGGCATGAACTTAAATACCATGGCCTACCTCAGCTAGTCACATAAGCCACCTAGTGGTTGGACCTAGGACAATACATTTAACACAAATCAAACATATGGCTCCAACATCGTATATTTCCATTTGTTTTGACATGTAGGGGAGAGATGTTGGGTGCAGTGGGTGGCGGTGGTCCTGTCTTACCAGAAGAGATTTTTAGTCGTTGAATGATTTGTGGTTAAGTACTGACGCCAGGTTCCCAAACCAAACGGCCATGAGTGAATATGAAGACGCTTGGGGGGAAAATGTATTGATAACAGAAATATGCAAACTCACGAAAAGTAGAGATACTCCCTAAAAAGTATTTAAGCACTATAACAAAGTATTATTATGTCATTACATTACACCACTGGACTTTGGTAAATAAACTCAAGTGGTGTTACATCCTGGATTTTGTTACATTTCCTCCTTTATTTTGAAGTACTAAGCTCCGCCTTCCATCAGCCACACCTGCCGCTGATTATCCTCTCAGCCATCCCTGTGTGTATAAACCCACCAGCTCCTCATGTCCAGATTGTCTTTGCTCCTTTGTGTCATAGTTTTCTACCAGTCTCTGTGGCAGGATTTCTTTGCCCACTCTCTGTCTGTTTCGTAAGCTTTTTTTGGACTCCTTGTTTGTGTGTTACCTTTTTGGACTGAAGTAAAGACTGTGCTGATTCTTAACTAAAATCTAGAATCAGGTTTTAAAAAAAAAAAAACACCTTCATTTTCTAAGGCTGTGTGGCATTTAGTATACGATAGTTTAGAGTGTTAATGGCTGCTTGTTTATGGCAAAGCTGACGGTAAGCAGATCAGAACCATGAATGAAGAATGAGCTGGTCTGTTTCCAGTCAGTCACAGTACAGAAATAAGCCACGTCTCCTCAGGCCTGTAGAACTGCAGTTTTATGTGTAGAAACGCGGTCCATTGTTGTAAACTGCTGTTGCCAAGAGCTGAGTGCCTCCAATATGGCTGCCAAAGGCTGAGTTATATCACCATTAATAGGGAAATTAATGAAATAAAAAGAAAACATTTGCAGCATAAAATAAAAGCGTGTCCATAAGAGTGTGCATGGGACATAAAGCTGGAGCTGCTCCACGTTCAGTTCAAGGTTCATAAGCTTCGACATGATCTATTCCCACAAACTGCAGCTCTGCCAGCAACATGATCATAAATCATCTTTATAAACACGGCTTTAGGTGAATAATGAATCAAGACAATACACAGAGGTACGAGAATCCCATTTCTTAGGCTGTTATTTCTTGACAGGAAGAGGAGATGGTCTGCCGGGATTTCTTCACAGACTCTGACAAAGAACGAAGACAGGAGCGCAGACAATAAAATAATTGTCCCTTTTAGTTCTGTCAGAGCAGAGAGGACCGAATGTCAGCGCTGTAACAGTCTGACGGGCACATGAGACAACACGTACAATTGCTTTTCTGGCAGCTTTGCTCTGTTATCACAACAAGATCCTCTAATGTACCTGACAAACACTCGCACATGTCTTATACGGCTGCTTTTATACATCTGCAACTTCAGTGGTTCAATTCCAGCCAAGGACTCGTGTTGTGTGCCACGCCACTGCTTTCTTCCCTTGTGTATGCCTCTATACGGTTCTGTATAATAAACACTGAATCTGCCAGAATATGTCCTCTTTAAACACACTGGTGAAGTTTTTACCTTGACCTCAAGGGTAATTGTGTTTCTTAAAGTCAGCTACAAACAGAAATATTAAAGGTGCCCTGTGGTGGTCAACAGATACAAACAACTCGTGCACCCACTCTCACAAACAAACACTGCTACCAGTCGTCACAACTCCACAGGACACCTTTAAATAAACAATATTAGTTGTTTCTTTTTGTTTTTGTTTAAATGACCTTTCAGACTAATTATGTGAACCCAGACCGTCCTCACCCAAAACCAGCTGTATAGGTCATGTGTACGAGCACCTTATTATGACCCATATTAACATTTATTGTTTGGCAACAACCTCTAGTGTCCATAAAAATTATGTAGGGAACAAATGAGAAAGTCAGGTGACGTACCAACTTCTTCTCACTCCCAACTCGACACATATCGCCGCTTGGTCAGTGGACTTTTACATCTACATATGATGCACTAGGTATCCTGGGTGCATCTGTTGTTGACGTTCCAGGACGCTGTGTCAATTTATGCCTTATGCATGCATTGTCTTTTCAAAATACACTTCTGTTTGCACAGGAAATGGCATTATAAACTAGCCGCCTGGTGGCATATCACACTGCTGTGAAAGGATGCCTTTTATGGTTGGTGTTTGGCATGGAAATCACTGACCAATCAGCGGTATTTGACAACTTCGGAATGAGAAAAGGTTGGACCACTGAGAGAGACAAAACTCAGGTTAAGGAGGAGGTCGGGGTGCATGGATGGGTCAAACAAACACAGGACTTTGAACCAGGAGTCTTCTGTTTTTGCCCTGTGTGAAACTAAAAGTCAGGGTTGACTTGATGTATTCAACTTACTTTTCACATGTAACACACTTGACTTACGCTGTGTACGTAATTTAAGTGAATTATGTACATGACGGGGCGTCGGTAGCTTAGTGGATAGTGCCGGTGCCCCACGTATAGAGATGATGCCTCACTGCAGCGGTTGCGAGTTTGACTCCGGCTTGCAACCCTTTGCTGCATGTCGTCCCCCCCAATCTCTCTGTCTCCCCATTTCACACTGTCCTGTATATTAAAGGCAAAAAACCCAAAAAATAATCTTTAAAAAAAATAAAATTATGTACATGACTATGATCTCTTTCTAAACCGAAACTGCAACTGTTTCACAAAATTAACCATGTTTCAAAACAAGCAACCCATTCTGTCATTTAGGTATGCAGCAAAAGAAATCAATAAACCAGGGACACCGTGGTAGCTTACCTATGTGTACGCTACCTATTTAACATACAAAAAAATAGGTATTGGATTTGGAAAATAGTCATTGTTGTGTGACAAAAAATACTGGAAAAATAAAACATAAATCAGAACAATGCGTCCCCTCCTACAATTCCAGACATTATGAGACATTTTTAGACCTTGAATATCAAAACCTAAGATGAGATTTAAGATTTAGGACTTTTATGATCCATGAGGAACCTGGTTAAGTGAACCATATGGCCTGCTGTTAGGTAAGGTTATGTTGTTTATGTTGATGTTTAGTAATATGCAACATTACAGACGTCAATGAGTGAAGTTTTTACTTCCTGACAAGATGTTATGGTTACATTTTGGCTCTCTATGAAGTCACTTCATACACAACTGTAGTATGGATCAATCCTTTCATAAATGTATCAGTCAAAATGTATCATACAGAGGTTGACGACATAACTAATGTCTGTTTTTTAATATATTATTTTACCAAAAAGCTTATATTGATCTGATGTATGACACTATTATATCAGTGGTTCCCAAATGGTCCAGGCAGAAAGTCCACAGAGTTGAATACATTCAGTGTCATACTAGCTTTTGTCCATGTCGTGTGCTATTTTTCTGTCTCTGTTAAGGAGCTGTCCGTTAGTCACTCACTCTACAGCAGGAAACTGCACTTCAAAATAAAAGCTCCGTGCTGGAAATTCACTGTACTTCAAATAAAGTGTGTTTTTTACAAAGTTGACACGTATGCGAGTCACTTGTGGTCCATTCAGAGTGGACCCACAACCCACTTTTGGACCTCAACCCACCACCACTGCGTTATACTGTCCATCCATAGCAGTGTAACTTGAATAGAACATTAAAGGCTATGAGTTACATCAACCTGCTGACTTCTAATTAAAAATGCAACTTGTGATTACAGGTCTGCGCTGGCCTCCATGTTAAACCATGTGAAGGCAACGACAGCCATCAGAAACTTCCCATTCATTGATTTGAGTTTTCTTTGTTCCTGCTGATGCACAAACACGTCTGTGGAGGCCAGTGGGTGTGTGTATGTACGTCTCTCTCCTCTCCTCTATCCTGTCTTTCTTTTGCAGGGAGAAGACAGGCTGTCTGGTCTCACTGGCTGTAATTACAGGCCCTGTCACCTGGCTGTGCTAACCCACTATTAACACACACACACACACACATACACGCACACACGCACAGTTTGCGTCGTGAATGATTTAAAGCAATATGTGGCCTTTTATGATGTAAATACTTTTGAAAATGTCATCTCCTTTGTTTGTGCGCCCTCAAACTGAGGTGACAGTACAGACATTAAACTTTAATGAACCTCAGGTGAACTCAAATACTCTGGAGTCACTGAAAATACTGAAGAAACTGGATTAACAGGAAAACTCAGTATAAGAGGCAAAGATGCAATAAAATGGAAATGTGGGGAAATTAGTGGAAATGATCAAAAAGAGGCAGATGTGATGATCATTCAGTGAGGATAAGGTGCTCAGACAGCCTCTTCTTGAAGGCATTAACTGGTCTGTACACAGAAAAATCAACAAAAGTAGTTGTGTTAGAAAAGAAAAACAAACAAACTTCAAAACGCACCTACTTTCTCAGCCCCTCACAATCACTGCCTGAATATAGTGTGAGTTTTGAACGCAGTGGATGTTAAAAAACATACATTCAGCCTACAAACACATTCTCACAGAACAGCTCCTGACTGTACAGCAGACAGTAGGACTGGTGTCTCACATGTGGTGTCTTGGGCTGTGTCCCTCCACCCAGGGCTCCCTGGTCCTGGAGCTTTAGCTGCTTTCTTTGGAGCAGCTGCAGCAGGGCGCACACACTGCAATCCCAGGATTCCCTTTCACTAGGGGGTTGGCTGCATGCAGCTCCTCAAGGGCTCTCCTCTGGGAAGGAGTTATTGACAGAAACCTTTTCAGGGCCTCAGCCAAAAATACTGACAAAGTAAACATATAACACGAGATAATTCCCAGAATATTTTCAGGCCTTCTCTCGTTAGTGCTCTCCTGTAGCTGCTCAGTCAGCAGCAGTTGGGACATGGCTAGGTGCATTAGCCTCCCCCACTGCCCCTTTTGCCAGTGGTTTCTGAAGTGGACAGAGTGTCAAAAAGTTTCAAACAAAATCTATCATGGCTCACAAGTATGTCCGTACACTTGGAGTAATAATAGAGCTAATAGGCCAATATGTGTCAGTACATAAATGTTAGCTAACTAGTTTACCTTGCTGTCATAGACAGTGATTTAGACCCTCTGTTGAAAACCCAGGGTTTAGGATGTCAGACACATATCATAAATTTCACTTAGAACAGGATTTACATTTAGACATTAACGTTAGTGACTTAATATTGAAGTAAGATTAATGAACGAACGTTAGCTTAGTTGGCAGCTAGCTAATGCTAACAAGTTAGCCGTTATCTGAGGAACCACAGTGGCAAACGTGTAAAATGTTACAACCATAAAGTTGATAAGGCTAAAAATTCCTGAGGAAAAATGTATTATGATAGGAAGAACTTTTTGGTACTTCACTTTTAATTCAATTTAAAGTATCAACAGCCAAACAGGAAGCAGTAGGCTACGTCATCCTGTCTTTTTTAATACTTTTTTTTTTTAATAAATTGAAATGAACTAATAAATTGTATGAGTGTGTAGAAATGCAAACCAGTCCATGCAGAATTTATTATCTATTCATTCTTAATAAAAAAAACTGACTGGTTTGCTGACGGTGTCTGTGTCATGATGATGACGATGAGTCATGTGACCGTGGGAACTTGGACAGCGGAAACGGTGCAAACTTGGAGGAAGGAATAGAGGCATTAAAAAACAAACAAAGATTCATAAAAACGGTGGAGCAGAGAAACAAAATGTTAAAAAAAGAAAAGGATAGCAGAGATATTGTACTTAAGAAGAACAAACTATCTCGACTTTTTTCTTTTCGGCTCTCCAGATAAGCACCTGGTGAGGACGATGCTAACACTGCTAGCAAAAAGGTCAGTAACGGTTACTGTTACCCAGCAGCCGTTAGCAGCCCTGCTGTCCCACCTCGACTTGAACCAGACCAGCAGCATCACAGAGGACCTGAGCAGCAGCCTGACACTGAGGCAGAGAGCCACAGCCCGGCTGAAACAGCCACCTGTTGAGCTGCACCACCTCCGGTATGCCCCTGGTACCTGAGCCCGGGTCCGACACCGACATGGAGGCGGCCGACAGAACAGGGTATGAAATTAACAAAATATTTTGGGGGCAATTTTGGCCCCCACGGTCTAAAAAATGGGGGCATTTTCAAAATGTTTGGGGGCCATCAAAAAATTGTAATTATGTTCTAACAATAAGCACATGAAAAGCAAAACCAACTAAGATAGTGTCTTCACTCTTAAGTAGAAACCACTATAAATGAAATAAATAATGGGTTACATAAAGTTATGGTTGCAAAATATCACTCAGATTTCCTATAATTCAACCAGTTTAAATGTGATGATTTAACCATTAATCTACTGATAGCAGTACTAATGTTTCACCACATTAATAATAATAATAAATTTTATTTGTAACACACTTTATATTTAACGAAAAATCTCAAAGTGTTACAACAGCAAGAAATGAAAAAAAATAAGTTAAAACAAGAGTTAAAAGCAGTTATCTAAGTAACACGAGCAAAAATTACAGTTACTTTTACTGTTAAAAAGGCCAAATTACTAATGGTTAATTTATACTTATGGTACAGCAAAGCCCCCTCCCCTTCTCTGTCAGATTACTCTCACGTAATCAGTGCAATCTCGTTGATTATGTCTGGAAAATGAGTTGTAGACGTGACGGTAAATTAATTTAATGAAAATAAAATTATACTTTAATGTCAGATTGTAATACTGTTAAAAATACATATACAAATACATATAGTTGTTTCGAAAACTTGAGGGCAATTTTGGCCCCCGGAACATGGCTTTTGGGGGCATTCTTGGATAAATTGCGGGCCAAATGGCCCGTGGCCCTTGCTAATTTCTGACACTGCGACAGAAACACTGAAGCGGATGGCAGAGACCCGGTGGTGCCGGTGGGTAAGCTACCAGTTCCATAGTTTACCTGTAACTTTGTCTGTAACGTTACCTTACCTTTGTTTATAACTTTGTCTTATCTATAACTTTATCTGCCACCTTTCGAATTGACTAACTTTATATATGCCAGGCGCCAGAAGTGGCTGTTAAAAATGGCAAAGGGGCATTTTTTTTCATAAAAGAAATTTAATTAATTTAACCAAATAACACCAAAAACCAAGCAATTTTTTTTTTTTTTACTCGGGGGGGAAAGCATGTACTGTAACAGCGACATGCACATGTAGCCTCCTGTGATGAGAGAAACAAATCCAATAATCGGGTTAAATATTTTGTGAAAAAATGTCACAATGGTATGATGATAATGTCAGAATTTCAGGAAAATAGTTGTGGCATAAAAGCGACAATTGAATGAATGATGATAAAGTGTTCATTTTATGACATGAATCAAACTTGACATTTAATAAGGAAAACCTGTCATATTTTCAGAGTAATTCATAGTTTTAAACTGATGATAAGATCATTTGAGAGATTCTTGTGTTTTAAAGGGTGCTGGTTGAAATAACAGGATTAAAATGTGTGAATAAAGTTAATCTCCTCCTTCAAAGCCAGTTTAAGCTGCCCTCAACATGCTGCTACTCTGAAGGCAACCTAGTCTCACATCAATGTAATGGCTACATTGGTACACAGCGCAAAAGATACTCATTTCACAATAAAAAATAAATAAAATTGTGAGATGCCTATGTTTTTTGGGCCTTTTCTTTTCTATTGGCTTGCGTCCGCATCACATCACTACAAAGAGATGAGCGCTAATCAAAAATGCTGGATATTCATTTTATTTTTCAGTGGAACATGCAATATTTTAAATAGTTTTGGCATTAAAATGGGTTTTGATAACATTTCTAGTGTGTATTTTATGTTCATAATCTTCATTTGTGACTCAATGCAAACCCTGGTTTAGTATAGCAACAACCTTAGCAACGATGGAAAATGTTGCATTCCAACAATTTTCTTTTGAGACCTAAGTAATCTTCATAATAACTAACAAACTAACATCATATACATTCATGGAACAAAGACTATGCTATCAGAACATTTTAATTTGGTCATTGTAATACCCAAACTACCTTAAAATAACGCATTTCCACTGACAATAAAATGAATGACCGCCATTTTTTGTTTGGTTTGTTTTCACAGACAGACACTTGGCAGTCATGTGACATGGACGCGGCCGGTACAAAAGAATGGACCAAAATATAGGTAAGCATCTCACAATTTTATAGCCGGTATTGTGAAACTAATATGTTTTGCGCTGTGGACCACTGAAGCTTCTTTATATTTTGATGTGAGCCTGGGATGCTGATGTACCTTCTCACTAGTCACCACTACAGTCAATCAATCAATCAATCAATTTTATTTATAAAGCCCAATATCACAAATCACAATTTGCCTCACAGGGCTTTACAGCATACGACATCCCTCTGTCCTTATGACCCTCGCAGCGGATAAGGAAAAACTCCCCAAAAAAACCCCTAACATCATAGTTAGGGGACTGTGGTCACACTGGGAAACTTAGTCTAAATGTTTGTGTGAGGCTGGGTTGATGGAAAGGAGCATAAAACACAGTCAACTTTGCCAAAAAGAATAAAAATAAGTATTGAAACACGCAGATAGCAAGACCACGGAGGCCATTAGCTGCTTTTAGGGTTCCTTCTTGCTTTCCAGGCTGCAGTTGCTCAACCATCTGTTCACTGTGGATGGGATATGATACGACTCCCAGCACTGCCTCTGTGTTTACTCTGCTAGAGAGCATTTAATGGCAGCCTTAACGTCACTCTGTTCTCCCTGCTAATGTTCCTGTAAGTGTGTACGTGTGCACGCGCGTTTCATTTTCTCCATTAAAGTCCCATGCATCCCAGCACTTAAAATCTGCGAGAGACTTTATGATTAGGGGTTCATGTTTGTATGAATTCTACATTATGATACTAATTACCTCGTTCACTGGCTCTCCCCGAGCTGTGGGCTTTGGAGCGAGATCTGCACTGCTTAAAAAGAAAAATGCCCACGTTAACAAGCCTTTTTGGTCTCATATCCAACATTAAAATTTTATCTAAAGCAAGTTGAAAAGTCTGTCAGTACTGGGGGAGATAATTGAACAAAATTACAACATTGTTTCAGAACTTATTAGAAACAGTATCTGAAAAAGGGGGAATAATGCATATCAGTGCTCAGTGCTGTGAGGAGGCTCCAGTTTGAAGACCAGATTCACAGCCTTTTAAGGGGCAGATAACACACAAACATGACAAGCAGCAGGTCTAAAGCTCAACATATTAGGGATGCACGATATTGGATTTTTTGCCGATATCCGATATGCTAATATATAACAACTCATTTGACCGATATAGATATCAATAAATCCACTTTTCGTTCATTCAATTTCCGTAACTGCTTATCCTGCTGGGGGTTGCGAGGGTGCTGGAGCTTATCCCAGCTCACATTAGGTGAGAGGCGGAGCACACCCAGGACAGGTCACCAGACTATCACAGGGCTGACACATAGAGACAGACAACCATTCACACTCACATTGACGGCCAATTTTAGAGTCACCAATTAACCTAACATGCATGTCTTTGGACTGTGGGAGGAAGCTGGAGCACCTGGAGGAAACCCACGCTGATACGGGGAGAACATGCAAAGCTAGCTGCACTGCACATTCGGCAATTACAGTTGGTAACACTCTTCCATTGGGGGGTCAGTCTGGCGCTCCGAACCGTAGTTGGGAGACACTAATTTTCTGTAGATTATCTTTACAACTTGGCTCGTTGCTGGCAACTAGCTCTAAGATTCCGGACCAACTCTGCTTGAAGAATGAGGATGCAGAACTGAGGTCCGTGCAGAAGCACATTCATTTCTCCTCTACAGCAGGAAAACATAACATAACATACCACAGGGCCTTCTCATAGAGAATATGCTGTAACTGGAGCCTATCTAAACACTGTAAACAGACAGCAACCACCCGTAGCATGGACAGTACTATTTTCACGGTGCATTCCCGTCCGTACACTCTATAGGCCACTTTACTTCCCACAACATCTACTACGTCACACCCACACGGCCACCGTCTTAAAGCGAAGGGCTGTCCGGTAACTACTGTGAATATGACAAGAAATGGTGTGAGACCGAGTTTGGCATTACGCTGCTAGCTACCTCCTACCAGACCCAGGTGGTGGGCAATCCAGTAAACTGAAGAGTAGCAAAATTAACTTATAGACCAACATGTGTAACCGGTCAGAAATCGCACTTAACCAATTAACGGTGAACCATTGACATCCTTAATGTTGATGACTGGACACAAATTGGTTTTGCTGCGTGCAAGCTGGACTTACTGTTTTCCCATCCAGCCCCTGATGAGCACACGCATACTTTCATTGGCTTCTCACTACTTTCTGCACTGAACATTGGCACAGGATGTGAATTGTGAGTAGCAGAGTCATCGAATTAATTCCCATAGACGTTGGGCTGCATAGGAAGCGTTATTATGGATCCCATAGCTTTTCTAGGCAAGTCCTGCCCTACTGAGCTGTGATTGGCTAGTCCTAGCCCTTGCCCTCACTTCTTTGCCCTAATCATTGATTCATTCATGCGTAGACGTGACGAGCACTAGCCAAATACAGCATAAGCCGTGACCAGTACTCACCAGTCGCAGCATAGTAGGGTGGAATTTCACATGTTAAGCTGTAGGATCCATAATAGCACCATGGGGAGTATGTGCAGCCTGTGAAACACTTTAATAATGTCCTCTGTGCTCTGAAAGAACTTTCACAAGTCTCAGAAAATAACACAGATGATGCCATGTGGGGGACGTCGTCAGGAATATATTGACCTCAGTTTGAAGAACACTAATTTAGGTCTGACGTTAGTGGAGATATGCAGCTTGAAAAATGGGCATTTACCAGGCAGGAAGGGTCAAACAAACAATGTGCTGTTGGCTGCATCATGAGAAACTAAGGATGCAGTGATTCAATTCCAATTTTGACCATTATACTTCTGTTCTTTGCAAAACTTCACAAAATTGTTGGATTACCTCTTTACGTAGTCGATGTAGTGACTGTAATTCAAACATCTTACGGTTTTCCAGAGCTCTGTTGTTGTATCTAAACATATAAAGAGAACAATGACGCAGTCAGTGATAGTGTTTGTGGCCTGAAGTGTGACATGCTGCAGAGCAGCAGCATCTTTCCACCCGGTGTGACTCAGACACTCTAATGTAATAACAGACTGACCATTTCTTGAAAGACAGTCGTCATTTTTCTGTTGTGTTGTTGTGTTTTCTTCCAAGTTAGCTCCAAATTGCCTCATCTGACAGTTGAATGGAAACATTGCTTTTATAATCAACGTAATAAAAGACATTTACAGTTCAATTCACCAGGTGTGTGTGTGTGTGTGTGTGTGTGTGATTTGTCTCAGAGCTCAGTCGAGGAGGAGAGGGAAAGAAAGGAGGAGGAAATGGAAGAAGAGAGACACCTGAGAGGTAAGAATTTAGTGATGTGCAGTGAAATGAGAAAGATTGGATTACTCTGCCTGAATTTTTTTTGCTGGATAGTTCCAAACCTCAAGGCTTTATAAAAGACAGTCAGAGGCTTCAGGGTTCACAAAGTTGCACACCAAGGTCTACTTCCCTTCCCTTCTTGTTTTTTTGTTCTACTCTCTTCAGGGATGTCTGAGAGAAATGACTTGATGATGAAACCTACGAGGATAAACCATGCATTACAGGAGGCAGTTATCCTGAGATAATGACATAGTGGTCTGTAATCATGAGACAACTGTTTATCTCAAGACGACATTATACAGTAATTGTCTCAGGGAAACAGTCTTAAACAAGGCTACGAGTCTGCAGCCATGCCAGCAGCATTCAAGACTGCACTTAGAGCTATTAAACAGTGAGCTAACCTCAGCATGGTAACAGGTTGACAGTGACGAAGGTAACATGCTAATATGTAGCAGGTTTAAAGGGTAACACCACCTACATTAAGAATTTCAATATGGTATTTACACGGCAAAGAAAAGTTAAATTAATATTTGCCAAGATGAGCTACTCTGTGTCAAAGACAAAAATCAGAGAAGAACATCTCAAACTTGTGATGTCATAGGGCATAGGACTGGGCAGAGTCAGGAGCTGCTCCGTAGACAGTAAATAGAGTGCTCCCAGAATTATGTTTTTCTGCAGGCCAATGCAGAAGTTAGCACTGCCCTGGTTCCATCATCAAAAAGCAAAGGTGGGGGACTCGAGTCACATGACTAGCTAGTCTCGTAAATTTGAGGATTTGAGACTTGCTTGACTAACATCGATGAAAGACTCGCCTTGACTTTGACTTGAGACAGATGTCTTGAGAGGACATCTTACTGTATCTTACTATATATTATGACGAAAACTCTGTCTGTGTGTCTGTTCCACGTTTTTCTCCTCACTGACTTGGTCAATCCATGTGAAATTTGGCACAGTGGTAGAGGGTCATGGGAGGATGCCAATGAAGCAATATTACATCAATTGGCCAAAGGGGGGCGCTATAGCAACCAATTGAAATTGCAAACTTTGAATGGGCATATCTCATGCCCCGTATGTCGTGGAGACAT
>NC_065506.1:45742206-45780990 GCF_006386435.1 Epinephelus moara | reverse complement strand
TCTTATCTAGGCCTAACCGCCATATGGATTTTTACTAAACTTGGTAGATATGTAGAACAGGACGCCTCAAGGTGACTGGAGAAATTTAACTCTAATTGGCAACTGGGTGGCGCTATAACAACAGAAAAATGCTTCAAAATGGCTAAAATGCGACCGATCGCTGTGGCTCCCCCTGTGGACCAATGTTTTTCACTCTTGCTTATCAATTACACACAGGTCTGAAAGACACACACATGCACAAACAGGACCTATACATGCACAAAGTGGAGAGATCTCAGAGTGAGGATGGTGACACACATGTTGCAGCAAGGGAGGATCTGCTGGCTGATATTTGTGCCCATGCTATGAGGTTTCAACAACTCATTCAGTACTGAACGTGCTTTGCAACCAGCGACACACTTAGCTCTGGGCCGTTACACACACAGTCACCATTGTGAGAGCCGATACATGCGCTGCTAGTTTCATATGCTCAGGCTGTCCTATTATTTGTACAAGGATTTGATACTGCCACAGTGAAACGACTGTTCCTGCCTGCTGTCTCAACATAAGTTCAATATCTGTGAGTGTGTATATGCGTGCTTGCTGTGCGCAACTGTGCGCCATAAGTTTCTCCAGTGACGTTTAGGGATTTTAATAGTATTATCTCACCTGCTCTCTCACAGCAGCACGAATGTTACGTGAATAGAGCGTCTTTCGCCCTGACCAGAGGGTTTGGAGCAGGAGAGGATGTATTTACATCCTTTACTCTAGTAAAAGTAACTAATGTGTTTAGTTACATTCCACCACTGGGTGCAGTTTATGTTATATTACCTGTGTGAGTTTTTGAGTATGGCTTGACTTGCGACTTGCTCGACCTGACCAATGACTTTACTCAACCACAGTGATTTGGGACTTGAAGGCTATGACTTGAGACTTGAGAAGCTCCAGACTTTATTCTCTGTGACATCACAAAATTGAGTTTCAGCATTCTAGTTTATTGATTTGAGAGAGAGTTGTTAATTTTTAGTAATATTTTTGGACTGTCTTCGACCAAGGGAGTAGCATTATGAATTGTAAAAATTGGTGAAATTCCCCTTTAATGTTCACCACTTTAACAGTCTCCGGCAGTAGCTGCAAACTTCTGTGTAATTTTTCGAAACTAGTAAAAACCCAAACTTTCCTTACACTCCCTCCGGCACCAGCCACAGGAGATGATGTGTCCCTGTGTGTGTAATGAAGGCACACAGCCACAACAGCTCACAACCTGGACAGCTGCTGCCACAGCTGTGACACCACCACCTCCATTAAAAAAATCCTCTCATCACTTTTATTAAACTTTACCAACAGGAGGTGTTCGATCTGTTTTCAGTTTGCTACTTAAATTCAGTCTCATTCATTAGCAGCTGAACATGAGGTATTGTCAGCTGTGTTTCTGAAATGTCAGAATAAATGGATCATGGAAAGAGTACTTTATTTATTTTCAATCTATCTTGGCTCAGTCAGAGTCCATTAAATCTTTCAGTGTTTTGTCACTGTCAACATTTAATCTACAGCTTTTCTTGATGTCTCAGGGTTTTCAAGATTAAAGTCATCTTTGTGTTTCCATTAAGTCAGATTCACAAAAAAGGTATAGTTTAGGCTCTGTCTGTCCTCCATGATTATGGTTCCATACAGCCCACATGCTGTCCTTGTGACACAGTATTGTGCTATAAACAAACTAGCAGAAGTTATTCTACAGCAAAACTACCCTCAGGAGAAATCTAATTTGATTAAGTAAGGCTACTGAGTACAAACTACTTTGTAAAAGATGATCAAATTATGATATATATGATAGTATTTCAACAAAATCTGATACAAAAAAGTCACATGCCAGGAAAATATACCACTGAGTTTATTGCAAAAGTGCCTACTTGTTCACAGGTCGCACATAAACTATAAAAATACAATACCCCACTACTCATGCTGTAAATTGAGGGTATTTATAAGGGCTGCCCTTTGAAAGTCAGAGATATTGAAGGGGAACTGGTAACTAACTGGTTAAAGGAGAAGTCCAGTATTTTGCACTTTGAGCCCCATTTCTGGGTTGTTTATGATGAAATAGAGTGGTTAAGACCAAAATAGTGATGATTGCTCATTTTTGGAGAATTTGGCTTTCCCCTGCCTGGCTTAACACTGCTGTCTATGGCCATGTGTGAACCTGTCCTAAAACCACCCTAAACGTTCGTTTTCAAAGCCATGAAACCCACCGAGTGGTTAGTGGTGTTCGTTGATGTTCTGACACATAAATTGTAGCAAACTGTGGTTTAGATAGATAGATATCTGGTCAGAGATACTCTCCATGGTTAACCGCTGACATCCCTAATTCCTACAAAATATTATTCACAAATAGCCAGTAAAGTACAGTGTGATATGTTTCTGGTTTAAGTAAGGCAACTTAAACTACCTGTTTAATGTTCGGAAAAAAGATAATGTTATAGAAAAGTTGTGAATTCCTGGATAGAAGTTGTGCTGCAAAGTCATTTAAACTTCAGGATTGACTTTATTACTGTATATATCATACCATAGATGATATAATACTGGACTGTATTATAATCTACAACAAATAATACATCCTTAAATGAGCAGAAGAGGCACCGTTTTGTTTAAATGTGATTGCAGTGAATGAGGCCCTGTAGGCTGCGGGTCAACAAGCTGTTCCATCAGCTGGATAGAAATGAAAGTCACAGCTGGAGCACAAATGAAACCTGATGTTTGCTGTCATCATGGAAAGACAGGGGCAGCCTCAGCACTCAGAGGGGAGCCAGGTCAGAGCAAGAGAGAGATTTTGAACAGCGGGCTGGAGAAGAAATTTCCATTAGATCAGCTGGCTTTTAAGCATTATCACAGCAGAGAGCAACTCTGCAGATAAAAGGTCCTGCTCCTGCACAAGATGATTCTGATCATTTTCCTCAGGGGAAAATCACATTTAAGAGCCAAAATCAAGTCAATACATCTCACAGCACTGTAAAAAATATTTCACATACTTTGTAGAAAATGTTCTTTGTTGAGAAATGTCTCTGTATTACATCGTTTTTAACTTAAATATGCTCTTAAATCACCTGAATTTCAACAGTGGGCTAAAAGGAATTTATATACACGGCCATTCAAAAGCTTGTAATCTCCTGCCCCGAGAAGTTCCAGCCACCCAATTTGAAAACCATGAGTGTCATTTTTCTAACACTTTTTCTGTGTGAGTAAATCAAATGAAGTACATGTAATCAGTGAGCTTTAAAGGTGTTAGGTGTACTGTAGAACTTTAAACAGAGCCAGGCTAGCTGATTCCCCCTGCTTACAGTCTGTGCTAAGCTAGGCTAACCGTGTCCTCACTCCCACTCTGCACATAAAGGGAACATTTGACACCTTTTATGTGAATGTCCAATCAGTGTTGATGGTAAATGTAGTCAGCTGAAGCAGTGAATTCCTCAGTACGTGCTATATTGACTGAGAAAGCTGAGTTGTCCTGATTGCGGCACAGTGCCAGCAGTGCCCACAAGCCTCTAACAACCAACCTCTAAATCCTTACAAATCCTTGTAGAGGTGGGCGTTGTAAGTGTGGTTTTGTGTACAAAAAGTTACAAAGGTGTCTCAAATACTTCATTTGTTGATCAGAGGCGGAGACTAGAAATCCAAGCTGAAATAGCCTGTAGTTCTTCTTGTTTCCAGCTATGTTACTGACACATTAAACAGTGCTGGATGTAGGAACAACGGATTTTGTGGCTGCACTAATTAACTATATTTACCATCAACACTGAATTGGACATCAATATAAGAAGTGGCACATTTTTCCGATTTTTATTTAGTTTCTTTGCAAAGTATTAACAATAAATCATACAAAGCCGCATCTCTTCCATATGTGTCCATACTGTGTGTTTGCAAATTTTGAGGTTATTGAAACTCCAGAAGAAAAATTTAACCTCTTGTCTAACCCTTCCCTCCCCTCCACACCCTCAATGGTTTAGGGTGACCTGTGATCTCAAAGTTGTGTAATACAAAGAGTGTCCAGACAAGGGGAAAAAGGGAAAAGACAAACAAACAAACAAACAGACAAACAAACAAACAAACAAACAAACAAACAAAACATCAACAACAAAATACAGGGATAAGTAAGATGAGAAAATGAATAACTACATAAAAAATGGACCTTTTCACTCAGATAATAATAGTAACAGGACTGTCACTAATAAATGTACCACTTGTACACAAATACTGTATATGTATACACATGACTACATATATCGCACAGGTACATCAATACATGTATGCACATATCACTCCTCCCCAAATGTAAAAAACAAAAAAACAAAAACAAAGAAAAAGCAAAGCAAATTTTCTCTTCAAAGAGAGCGTCACCCACAAAACGACCATTTGTGTATCAATTATTTACTTTGCGTTATCTTGAATTTGTGGTAAAAACTTTGTTTTTCTGGCATGCACTTAAAACACTTCTGCATACATGTAGTGCGCCTGGACAAGCCCATGTTCCATTGAGTTGCCAAAGCGTGCTACCCATCACTACCTAACACAGTTTATGAGATAAATATATGTTTCAAATAGTAAAGTTGTAGCAAAAATGAATGTGTTTGGAAAATACTGAGCATCCGACTGGATAAATGAGACTTTGCTGTTATTAAACATGGACTCTGTTTAAGAAAAGAGTGCAAGAAAACCAAAGTTTTCCTCATGAATTCAGAATGACAAGAGTAACTGATATACAAGTGGTCGTTTTGTGGGTGACGTATTCCTCTAAATTACAGCTGTGAGATTGATATCAGTCTTCTCATATTAATCTCAGGAGCAAAGCAAATAAGAATCATTCTGCCACATTCACGCTGAGGCAGATTATTTGAGAAAAACACAATCTACTGTTTTGCCTCTTCCAAACTCTGTAACTGTAGAAAATGCTGACTTTGCCTTAAAACTACTGAATCTCAGTTTTCATATAAATGATCTTCCTCTGTCTGTCGTGTGTCACTGTAAAACACTGGACTGTAAAAACAACAAAGCACCATCACCCTGGTACTGCACTGTATCTGGATTTGTTTACCAGTGAATTACAGCTCTACCTCTTCTTCTTCTCTGTTCCACGTGCCACCTCTCAGCTTTTTTGGCTTAGCTCTGCCCAGTATGGAAATGCATTTCTGTTTTAGAAAATCGATTTGGGGATACTCCAGCCCAGAGAAAGTCATTTCTACCATTTATCATCTCCGCAGCTAAGCATGAGAGGGCAATAAGGGAAACAAATCAGAGGATGAAGATGCAGTATAGGTTTTAGATTACTGCAAATCATAAAGTGAGAGCACAGTTTTGATTGGTAGCTGTTATATTATTGCAGAAATTGAAATAAAATATGTTTTTCTAAGTGTTCCCAGGACAAAATAAAATTACACTGCTGAGAGCCGGTCCTCTATCTCTTTACTGCATCCTACGCATAGTTTCACATGCGCTGCCCACCTCTTCACCCTTCAGCCTTCCTGCTGAGTGGATTAGGAATCTGGACCCTGGCTTTTCATTTTCTTCCTCTGCAGGAGCTTTACAGAGCTGTGTCTTCTCAGCAGAGAACAGTTAAGGTATTACTTAGTGATTAAATAAATAAACAAGTAGCCTATCACACACAAAACCTACATTAAAGATGCGGGGACATCAAAATGATCTCATTAGATGTTAAAATGTGAAAGCATCTGCAGTAAAATGAGAAATATGTGATAATATGGACTGAGAGACCTTAGTTCTAAGTGAGGTTAAACTAATATGCCTTTAAAAGTTGCTTGAAACTGGCAACTGAATTTCCTCCCTGACGTCTCCAGGCAAGGGGTCTTTGGGCAAACTTGATCAAAGCCACATCCCCAACTTTCCCTAGGCAGTGGGGGGTAGATATCTAAAAGGTGAAAAAAAAGTTTGATCTAAGAGTGCACAATGCAGTATATAATAATCATAATTATAAAATATGATCTGGTTTAAGACCATTAAAAAAGAATTTTGAGGACTTTACACATCTTAGTCTATACTAAGGGTGTCAGACATGTGGCCCATGGGCCAGAACTGGCCTGCCAAAAGGTCCAGTCCGGGTCACTAGATGACTAGACTAAGAGGTGCCAGGTTTCAGGAGCAAGTTAAACAATGCCTTGCCTATTTCATGTAAAATTCTGCTTCAGAGACTTTCTCTACTGTGACCAGAATACAGATCTCTGATATAACAATAGATACTTACTGTGATCCTGTTTAAAGATATGAACATTGTGCAAAATGTTGTCAATCAGCAGCTTAAGTTCAGAAGAAAGGAAATGTATGGATAAATGCACATGTAATGGCAGTGAGAAGTAGACTGACTGAATGTGGAAAAACTGAGACATACTGTTGAAATTACACTTATTTTAGACATTTAAGATTTAAGACATCTCAGGGTGTTCATCTGTTTTGTAAAAGGATGGACATCTACAGAATGTACTTGTAATTCTTAACACAAAAAAGGGAAATTATTGGAGCTGATGGTACTTCTAAGTTATTGTGCGATGGTCTTAAGGCCCATTTATGCTCCCTTTACGTATGAAAAAGTATACGTCCGTTTCAAACGATGTTACCGTCACTGCCCACATACTTCCATGCGTCCTTTACGTTGACATGGATGTTAACCAATATATCCACCAGGGGGCAACCCAGAGTCAAAAGTTTATGACAACAACAAACTCAAAAACAAACATGGCGACTGTGGAGGAGATATTGATAATGTACCTCTTGCATAAAAGACAAAAACAGAGGGACCCCAGTCGGAGGGCGCGAGGGTCGGCCCTGGGAGCGGAGCCGGGAGGGTGGGGGGGAGGCTCTGCGGAGAGGGAGACCTGAGCTTCGGGGGTATGTGCGGGGCCGGGAGTGCGGGCTCCGCGGACAGGGAGGCCTCCGTGTTTGAGACGGTAGCGGGCAGCGGGAGGTCGGACGCTCCCAGAGAGGGGAGAGGGAGAAATATAACAAAATAAGATGAAATAGGAAAAACCTGTCTCCCTCTTTAATTTTATTTTCAGCGTTTCAGGCGAAAAAGTTCCACCATTGTTATTTCTTCTTCGTGTCTCACTAGAGCTACGTATCGGGTAGTGACAGCAACACTGCCCCCATGGTTTTCGGTGGTACTGCTCCATTTGGCCCGTATCCGTAAGCTTTATGGAAACGTGTAGAAATACGGACGAGCACGGACAGAAGGCTCTGTCCGTATCCGGATCCGTATTTAACGTTGGGCATAAATGGGCCTTTAGTGGTCCGGCCCATCTGAGATCAAATTGGGCTGTATGTGGCCCATGAACTAAAATGAGTTTGACACCCCTGCTCTATATCGTCATATACTATACACTCCGGTGACATTTCTGGAAGGTATAAAGGTATGAAAAATTAGATATCTCTGCTGGAGGCTCCAAGCTACATTAGCCGCTGCTAGCATAACACGCTCAATTCTTTGACCAAACTGTTGAGTTGTAGATAGTCTCGCCACCAGACAATCAGAGATCTCTGCCTTTAGTTAAGCAAAGCGTCTAAAGACTGACTTGTGAGTCTAAGTTGTAGACGAGTTGCACTGTGTCTGTCTGGTTTGGCTCTGTTGCTTTGATTCTGATCCTGTTTTAAGCAGTCCATCATGGGTCCAACAATGTTATTTGGGTGTTATGTTAAGTTAGAGCAGTACTCTTAAGAGGTTTATTTATAAATAGCAGATATTTTATCTGCTAATACACTGGAAGCCAGTGCAGCAAAATGTTCTCTTGCTTTTAGTTAGCAATCTTGCCACATAGTTCTGACTCAGCTGAAGCCTGTCAATACAGTGTTTTGGGAGGCCTTTGAATTAAGCATTATGAAATGTCTGTATCATTCGAATTCAGCAGAGGTCAAATTGGCAGACTTCCTTAAATAGCCTACAAGAATGCTGTATCAGTAGTATGCCACTGTTTGTTTGAAACTTCTTTTCATAAAAGTGGACTATGCAGTAGAAAGATGCAAATGCTTTTGACATGGGTGCCATATGACCAGAGAAAACACAGACAAAGGCCTGTGGCATTCACTTTCGCTCAAGAGGTAGAAAACCTACAACTGAGGTGCCCACTTGCACATCTGGTCGAGCGGGCGCCCCATGCACACATGCTGTGTCCTTGCCGCAGCAGCCGCAGGTTCAATTCCAACCTACGGCCCTTTGTTGCATGCCATCCCCACTCTCTCTCTCCCTTTCATGCTACATCTGACCGATCAAATAAACAACAACTAACAACTACCAGAATGCACTGCGCTGCACTGCCCCAAAAACAGTCCTGATAGTAGGTTCCATAAGCGAACTCTCCATTTTTCCATTGGGAGCAATATGATGGCCAACTGTTAACCAACAATCTCCAATTACAGTTAAACAGTGAGGTAAAATATGTTTCTGAAAACATTTAAGTTTTACTAATTGATCTCAGTATTTTTAGCCTCCAATTTACGCAATAAATTAAACAGTATAGCACCCACTTCCTGTTCTCAAATTCTCATATTACAACCAAGTGCATTAAAATATTCTGAAGACATTTTAGACAAGATAAGAGGAACAGTATCTTGGTTTATAGTTGATTAGCACTGTTTAGTTTTACCGTTCGATTTGAACTTGGTCTGCATAAGAGAGACAGAGGAGCCGATTTCTGTCTTGATCTGCTTCTGGATATTGTGTGTTTATCTGTTGGAATAGTTGCTTTTTTGAATTCCGTAAGTTAATTTATTTTCAGAAGCTTGAAAGAGAATGAAAGGCAGATTTTTTTGACTGGAATGTTTATACTGTTGCTAAAAATGTATATGCTGCACATTGGATCTGGTTCATAAAAAGGTTGAATGTTTTCCAATGGTTTGAAAGTTCTTACTGTCTTTGAACACATCAGTCTTTGCTCTGGAAAACCAGGATTTCTCACCATGAACTGCAGACAATTAATGATGTTACTCTTTCATGAGTAAGATTTTGTGGTAATGTTTTCAGTGGAAAGCCTCATAGTAGTAAACTTCTTTTGTCTTTCTTTTTTCCATCCTCAAGGTTGAAATAACAAATATAGAATTGTTTGATGTTTGACCTGAGGGAGCCGCTCAACACTCAAAACGAACAAGCAGTGCAAAGGTGAGATTTATTCTTTGTCGGAAGAGTTTTCAAACAATATGTTTCAGTTTTACAAGAGAAAAGACTTCAAGGATGAAGACTAAGTCAGTTGTTTTGGCACACGCATGTATGGTTACGCTCCTCACCTCCACCTTCAGTCTATCAGCAGTTACGATTCCTCCACCTTCAGTTCTTTGTGTGTGTGCTTCATAAACACGATTGACTTTAGATACATGTAGCTCCCACTGAAATGTGTGCACAGTGGGCCATCTGAACCAGACCTGCAACAATTTTGTTACAGCCAAAGTGTGTGTGTTAGTGCGTGTGTGTGTGTCAGCAGAGTGGACCTTAGTCCCAGCCCATTAGAGCAGCTATCAGCCTCAACAGTAACAGATGGCGCTGACTGCCCCATTCAGCCCATTTGTTACTGAGAGAAATAAACAGATAAATAAAAAAACACCACTGCACTGATGCCTGTGAGACCAAAACAATGTTTAAAGGTGTTCAGAGGATACTGGGCGGTGTGTGTGATTGTGCGTGTGTATGTGTGTGGGCAGCAGGATAATGGATCCTGATGGAGCGTCCAAAGCGCAGAGCAGACATCCAAAATGTAGCCTGATGATTATAGTGAACTAAGCAGCAGAGTAGCTGTAATGGAAGCAGTCATATACGAGATTTATCTCCTTCTGTTTAAAGTGATCAAAGTGATTTTTTACAACCTTTTGCTCATTTTTAATGTCAGCATGTGGGAAACATGGTGTACAACTGCTCTCTGCTGCAAGCGCCTAAAAGCCTGTCGTCACTATCAGCAGCAGTTTTCCTTTGTGACTTTGGCTTAGTGTTACAGTTCAAATGCGCCTCACACAGAATCATTGTTGGACATAATTTTTAGCAGTACCGTTTATACTTGTCCAGCAGGCTACATGGTCATACCACCACCTGGACAGGCTGTTCTTCCGTGCTGTTCATACGTATGCCTACGAAAAGTAAAGCACCAGAATTCATTTGTGACCCCTGTGATTGAGAAGGCTGCGATCATGTGACAAACTCATTGGAGTAAAGAAGAAAGTAGTATAAAGTGTGAAAAGAGGCAGGTTGGGGTTGTAGATGGATCAAACTAATGCACAACTTCCACCCAGGAGCCCGGTGTTTGTGCCCCGGGTGAAATCAAGAGAACTTTGAGTTATTTTTAAGGTACATCGCCACCATATGTCTATTTCCTTAACCTAACCTATACAACTTAACGTTAAGCACATACCCTTACGTTAAGTACTGTAAGTAATATAATAATGCCCCACCATGTTTCTTTTCCTAAACCTAACCCATGACACTTTACTCACCTAATCCTAACGCTGCGTTTCCACTTAGGTATGTGTACGGAGACAAGGCAACCGGAAGTCCATTCATTCCTCCCTATAGGAATCTCTGTGATATCCGATGTGCCTGCGAAACTCCCTTCTGTAATATTTCGGTCCGGAATTTGCCTTGAGTACGTTCATAAAATTGAACTTCTGCAGTGGATTTCGGAGCGTATGATAGTGTGCCAGCTTAGCTAACAGGCTATTTTCATCAGTTCAGTTGCCTGTGTTGATCATCAAGTGAGTTTGTCTGATTAAAAACAACTTGTCTATCTAGTTTTAACACATTGTGAATCTGAGTAATGTTATTCTGCTAAAATATGGTTATACGTTACATACAGTTAGATTGTCATTATGACTCGTTCAGCTGTTCGTATGCATTTTAATTAAACATTTCACAAAACATGCCACGTACCTGTCAGGCCAACATCTTCACTTATTTGTTGCCGTGCAATATTTGTCCTGTGTTTGTCATTGTAATGTTCCAAACACAGATTCCATCTACTGGGTGGCGTAAAACGGACAATATTAGCCTCTGTCCCAGGGCTGTAGGTAACTTCTGTCAGGTTTCTATCCATCCATAAAGTAATGCACTTCCTTGCATCGGACAGTAGAGGCATCATCTGTATATTTACAGATACGTATATAGACAGCAGTCACATGACTAAGTGGAAACAAGGCACCCACATTATTGTACGTTAGTATGTAACTAGGCGTTAGTATATAACTTCAAATGATCTTTTTCATAAATGTACCAAGACAAAAGTTAAAATTTCAACCTGCAGATAAAACATTTTACTTGAAAAATTTTAACATTTAATTGATGGATTGGCACTAATTTTTGTACAGACATTTTTGACAGTTTGAGTGAAATGTCTCAACCATTATTAGACTTATTATTTAGTGTCATCATTGGGTCAAAATTTTAATGTATCCAGTACTTTGTTTACTTTAATGACCAAGTATTTTAACCCAATTGCCACAAAAATGTTGAAATCTAACCCACTGCTGGTTAAGAAAAGATCATGTTTTGGCCTAATATACCTGTTTTTTGGAGTACAGTCTTCGGAGTAAAAGCAGAAATATCTCTGTAAAAAACAACTGCTTTTCATGCCACTATCCCCGCTAACGGGTTGCTACAAAACACCAACAATTGGTGCCAAAAAGCAGCTGGAAACACAGTGACAGGCTTTTTGTTGGTCTTGAACAGTGGTCTGCAGCTTCCACCAGCTCATATATTATGGCACTTTAGAAATCTTAATATGATATGTCTGAAATGTGCAAATGTAGCATTCCTGGTTTTCAGAGAAGTATAATACCTACATTTTCTCCTGGCAACTGGGCTGAATATTTTAAGTGCTATTAACAAACTGGGCACGGCACAAGTGCGTTAATCCGGATTTAAAAGCATCCCAAAATTCACTATATGAATAACTACAGATGCAGATGATACAAGTGCGAGACAGGTAAAAAGACTCTGTCTGTGGAGCTGCATGTAAAGATAAAGAATTAAAATATGGATCTCCAAAAACACTAACAAGAAAAACCTCCTGTTCACCTATGGCACAGTCTGGTATTTTACAGGAGAGGAACAGAGTGCAGAGAGAGCTGCAGACAAGGTTAAACAAAGCTGTAGTGCCACAGAAAGTTGGGCTGTTTATTCTCGAGCGATACTGACTCTGAAGGTTAATTACAACTCCAACCTTTCCACCTTCCTCTTCCACCTCCCCTTATTTCTCTCTCATCTTCCTCCCCCGCTCACTCCATTTCAGCTTGCTGACTTTGAAGCCACACACAAACAGCAGGAATCAAACCCGATAGGACAGACGGCTCTCCTCTATCGAACGACTTTCTTGTTTTCATCTTCGTCTGATATTCAACATCTATCCCTTCACCACCATCTCCTCTTCCTCTTCTTCTGCTTTCTGCCGTCCAGGCATTTGCAATCCCTCCATCTCTTTGTTGTGTCATTTATTAGTTTACCTTCTCTCCTCTCTTTCCTGGCCAGACTGACTCATTCTCCCAGAGAGCAATAACATCTGTGTATATGTGTGTGTACTTACACGAATTAGTCACAATGCTCTTTATTACTCCATCTCAGTGCAGCTCTAAAGTGCTGCAATTACTGCACTCTTCAGGAGAAATCGCAGCCTCACCTCCCTCCCTTCCATTGTTCTTTGTAACAGGCAATATTGGCAGCATCGTGTGAAAGACTCTCACGTCTTTTTGTTTTTGGATGGAGACCAACTTACTGATGGAAGACCATATTATCCATTTAAAGAAAACAGCTAAAGTTTTAGAACCCTGAGCCAAAGATGATATCTGTTGAGAATGACTTACAGGACGTCAGAAATGGATGTGGATCCATAAAAAAACACATAACACTTGTGTTATTTTTTGCTGAGCCAATATAAGGTTTTATGCTGTAAATATATCTATACAGTATTTGTCTGAAGAAAATATCATCTCTGCTTTATGATCTAGGATGCCTCTGGTGTCTATTGTACAATATACTGGTACTACATGTAAGTCACACTGAGGTCGTCTGGATGGATGATGTGTGTACAAGGACTTTTACCGAGGTTTGAGTCCCATGTGTGGTTAGGTATATGTAGTGGTTAAAAAGATTGGTTTTAGTGATACTGAATAACTTAGAAATTAATATAATTCTGGATTAATGCATGACATAAACATCCTCGGCTGCTATTATTTATTTATATTCTAAAATATAAGCTCAGTGGCTGGATAAAATAGTTTTATTAAAATAGTGTTACAGATGCACTTGGCTCAAGAGGCTGCTACGAGGGGATGTGGGGACTGTTGCAATGTCAAGTGCCCCGAGTGTGAAAACAACAATAGGTATGCCCAAAGCCTTTGGCAATGAAAGCGGATGGCACAGGTAGAGGCGATTGGCTGTTGCCCCAGTGTCATTTGTGTGGCTGTTTTCCAAATACTGATATTGTCATTTGCCTATAGTTGGCATAAACCACTGAAAGCACTGATAAAAGTATTTGCAGATTTTAAGTGGGCCAGTGGGCTGGTTTGTGAATTACCCTCAGAAAGGTCTCAATGTGTTCAGTTTGATGGGCTTACCTCTAACTGGCTCCACACTTGTAATGGTGTACCCCAGGGTTCTATGTTAGGTCCGCTGTTATTTCCAGGTTACATTAATAGTCTTGGTCTAAATGTAGTTGTTTTTTCATTTTCATCGGTTGGTCGGTTCTTGTCTTGTAATACTGCAGCGATAACATAAACAAATGTCACATAGACAATGACGCAATTGACCTTTCGCTAAGCCCCGCCCCCTTGTGATGGTCCGACAAGCTGTTACAGTTAGCATGGAGCTGAAGAAATATTATCATATTTTTTTAAGAAATATTTACATATTTTTGGAAAAATGAAACAGTGATTCCAGAGAGAAGCAGACAGAGGGGTCTACAGTCTGTGTTTGAAGGATATATCCAGGATGTCAAACTGACTCTGCAGCAGCAACAGGTTAAAAAGACAAAGATAGTTAGAAGCTAAAGCCGAACTACAGGCTACAGATCACAGTGTAAAAGTGAACCACCACATCACTGCTGATCGCCACAGAAGACAATGAATATGAAGGGAAACTTTGCTGATATTGAACCAGCTGTGTGGCATCACAGTGTGTGCAGATGAATAGTGTTTGGCTTCACCCCATGCCGCTGCCAGCACCTGGACCTCCACCACTGGATGAGCAGGGATCTCCAGGAGAAGTCAGACAGCCCTCATCTGTACACACTGCGATGACACACAGCTGGTTGAATATCAGAAAAGTGTCCCTGCTTCCCTTCACTGGTTCCTGTACAGCAGGGTCAGTCTTTGTTTCACTGTTACCATCTTTAAAAAGCAAAAGCAGCATTTGTTATTCTTTGAGGCGGTCAAGGCAAAAAGGCCGTCACTGGTCAGCTCATTGCTGTATGGCCAACAGTTTTACCGTTTTGTCATGGCATATTTTTCAGCAGCAGCAGTACCCTACCTGCTCAGCACAAAACAGCAGACAGACAAAATTAGAGACTAGCTGGTGAAAATAGCAGAGCATTTAGCAGCTAAAGAGGCAGATATTTCCCTCAGGAGCTGGCAGACAGAAACAGCTAAAAAGAGAGTGAATATTAGGACACAGACACTACTCCAAATATATGTTAGTGATACTTCATGACTGCTGGATGTGTAAATAAGGTGAATAAGGTGATGATATGTCAATGTTGTGTTCACAACTTGTTTCTGCTGCCCCCAAGTGGCCAGGAAATATCAGTTATTGCATAATTTAAGTATGTTTTTAATAACACATAATACAGTTTAAAACGTTCCAGATGAACTAAGACATTTCAGTGTATGAACTGCTAATCCAACCAGCTCAAAACACTTTCTAAGTTTTTCATGCTACCTTTCTTCGCTCTGTATGAAAGAGCAAAATGACGATGAATTAGATGACAACCATATCCTTGATTCTCCTCTAACTTACACCAGCTGCCTGCTCTCTTTCTGTCTCCTCCACCTCCTGATCTGGTCTTGCGAGATTGCCTCCAGTGCAGAATGGTGTGACTGCTGCAGAATTAAACGTATGAAATATTCAGCAAGTCCTTTTCTTGTTAAAACTCTCCCCGAGCCGACGAGAGTCCACTCCCTTCGTCCAAATGCACAAAGCCCCTTATCCTCAGGCTGTCATGGAGCCTGCGTGTAAATGATAGAAAATTCTGACAGCAACATATTGTTTGTTGTTTTGGCTCTGCGCTGCCTTTACTTCTGATGTGGAAATGAGACATTCTGGCATGCAGAGTAGTGGCTTTACTTTCAGTTCTGCCAGAATTTTTGGCACCCTATAAAATTGGCCAGGCTGTGGACAGATAGCGCTATTGTTCATTCATTGTTGATCCAATATTGTGGAAAAAAATACCCAGAAATTAAGAATGACTGCACACAGCTGTACCTGAAACTTTGTAATTTCTCATCTAAAGAAATGTGGACTAGTAACATCAAACAGTAAATTGCATTAGACGGGTTTTGTTATTGTCACAGGTTGGCGTCTCATCTGCACCTATTGTACAAGATGCATGTTTATTGAGTGAAAAAATAATAATAGGAAATAAAGAACATACAGTTTTGCTCTCAAAGCCATGGACATAAATTCTCCCTCCTCTGCTGATCTCCGTGTCATCCGAAGGGACTGGGCCTGGTAATCTGCTTATATTGTGCATGCCCATTAAACTTGACAGAGACATCCAGCTGCATACAAATGTACTCTGTGCACCCTGACAGAAACATAGTGGCCTCAAAACAAGAAAACGGTGCATTCATACATGTCACAACATTCGTCATGCTCAAGGTTAAATTGCAGCTAAAACAAGGTCGAACACAATATAAAGCAAACTGTTTTGAGTAGATTAATATATTTCAGATAAAAGAAAACATGCATCTCTCCCTATGTGTCAGTCTGTGCACAGATAGTTGGCAGTCGTACGTTTGAATCAGAAACCTAAGCATCCAATTCCCACACACACAAAACAAACACAAGGCCACCTTTTAAAAAAAGTTATTTAACCACATTTACCTCTGTACAGATGGTATTTCCAGAATCCTCAAAGACTCGTCTCACCATCTGGATGAACAAATATTCTGTCAGGTGCACAATAAAGAGAGAGAGATATTTCAAACTGTTTTCAAGTAGTGAAACTTTTTCTCTCAATTAACAAATGTAGCCATGAGAAATGACATTAGCTTGAGTGATTTCAGCGACATACCACAGAAAATGGGGGGCGGCACTAGAAGTGGTGGGCTATGAATTACACTGTTTTCAAAGTGGAATGTGCCGCGTAAAATTTATTGTATGTGTGGGTGTTTTAGCTTCTGTTTAAAGAAAAAAATAATATGATGTTTATATTTACTGTATCAAATTACAGGGCTCGTAATACTTTTTTTGTCTGTGAAATGCACCAAAATGTATTTACCTGCACCATTTTTTACTGTACTGTTTGGTATAGCCTGTTTGTCCTTCTTTATCCATATTTATGCCACGGCTGCAGACGGCTCTCACCAAAATTACAGAAATGTGCCTTGAAACTACTTCAAATTTTATATGGTCATGGGAATATTTTTAGCAGCTTCTCAGCGAACCTAATATGAAAAGGTTTTTTTAATCATATTAGGGCTTCTTTGGTGACTTCTTTCTTCTATTTTATATGGATATTTATTTGTTTTAATTATGCCATAGCTGGCTTGACAACAGTGTTTTACAAAGCTTCTGTCACAGGAATGTGATGTGCTGTGTCACCTGTCTGTGTATCAAGTACCCTTTTTTTTGCGCCCCAATGTTGTTCACTGTGTGAGAAAATGGAGGTGTGGGGTGAGGGTGTGTGAAAAGTGTCAGTTGTGTGAATCTTAAGTTCAATGCGTGAAATGTTCTGTGCACTACTGTGCTGATACACCTGGTGTTTCAAGCCCTGAATTATAGAAAAAAAACAATCAAGACAAAGGGAGGTGATAAGAAAATGACTGTCTGGTTTACTCAGAATTATCTTCACACAGGGAGTTCATATAGGCTTGAAAATGGAAACTTTAAATAACCTTTATCATTATTTCAAAATGAAATACATTTCAACATGTTGACTTCGGTGGTATCACAGTCACGACTTCTGTAGGTGCTGCTACTGGACAGCAAATAGATATGGAGATCTCTGTAACAATAAACACAGGATGTCTGCAGGTCCTTAAAATGTCTTAAGTTAAATGTCATAAATGTCAGGCCTTAGATAGTCTTAAAATTTAATTTGTGATGTCTTAATTGCCACATCAATTTTATCTCATTTATCCATCTTTCAATTTCTCTTTGTCAGAATGAGTCATGATCTTCATGTGACTGAAAGTCAAAATTTTTGATGTTAAAAATCTATTAACACTGAACCAACTTTATACTTGCGCTTACCTGTTGGCAAAATTTCGATAAACCTAACTTGCCTTTCCTCTGCACAGGACCACTTGAATAGGCTACTGCTTAGCTTTATACTGTATATTTTTTTCTTATTCAGTGCCTTAATAAGGAAAAAATAATTTGTACAAAAAATCTGTCTTAAAGGGGCAAAAAGCGAAATCGTTTCACCGCTAGGTTTGCTGTTGTGCACTGCCTGTAGACCAAAACAAAGTGTGTCATGAACCACACCTCCCTCTACCTCTGCTCTCCACCCCCATCCCCCCCACTCGNGCCATTGCCAGATCCCGGTTAGTGCTAACACCGGGAGCTAACGCTAACGTTCCTACTCTTCTCCGTGAGTGAGAGCAATGTTTTAGCTGGGCTACATTTTACAATGCTAGGACCGAGCCGCTAATAACTCAAGCTCTGGACATTAACCCATGCTACGATTGTAACATTAAACTTAATTGAATCGACATAGCGACATGTGCCTAACGTTACTGTAACACTAATTAAAACAGACATTTGACTTTATGTTGTACCTGTCCAGGAAAAGAAGAGCTAGCTCCGAGTCAAATTGTAGCCCCTTTAGCTCTTGCAGTGCTCTCCACCTTGGAAATGCAAGGCCAATGTTAATCCGGGTTCTGTCCCTTTCTTTATCCAACAACTTCTTCGCCAACGACCGTTGTTTCTTTAGAGGTAATGTCGGATCCTGGTCGTCTTCAGGTGAACGTTTCGTTCCGCTCTCCGCCATTTTGCTTCGAAAGTATGTGCTGCCATTGCTCACTGGCTGTAGCCTTTTATAGGGAGGGAGGGCCAAGGGCTCCGAGAGGAGGGAGGAGGCGGCGATTCACATGAATGTACATGAACGCACAGCCGGACCGGCTTGTAAACAATGGGCTGGAGATCAACACAGAGAGAGGGTGTGTGAGGTCATGCTATACTCCAGATGAAATTACACCTCTAGTTCTTCACATAGCAGTTTTTAAATTCCTTCAATCTAGAAATGATGAATTTCCGCTTATTGCCCCTTTAAATTTAGTTAGAAATCATTTTGAAAAGATCTTAAAAAGCAATAAATTTAAGTGTCTGATATCTGTAGACACCCTGATATTGGTGTGTTGTGTGTTAATTTAGGCATAGCAGTGCACCCAATATGCAGGCTGAACAACCGTGTGCCAGTTTTTCGTGTTTGTTGGCTTCCTGGCTTCCCCTTGTAGCCTTGTGTTTAACGTCACAACTCTTTGAATTTGGCAATTCAGGCAAAGTCTTCAGAAATGTGAACTCAAGGACAGTGTTTATAAAGGGCTCAAAATGTCTACGAGAGAGCCCTCATGCTCTGAATGATTTGACAGTGCGACAGCCCTAGGCCTTCGCTGACATTGCGGAAATGTGCCTCAAAGTTTGTGAAAGTGTGAGTGCAAGTGGCAACCTCTGGGGCAAAAAAATTAAGCTGGTGGGAAGTGCCAAAAACTGCAGACACTCTGATGACCACTTTAGGCTGTCTTCAAGAGGGAGTCAATCCCCAAAGATCCCCATGTTGATCTTTTCCAAATATGATCACTTCTGACTCCAAAATCCAAGATCATGATGGCCAAAATGCCAAAGTCGATGCTTCAAAACAGGAGTCCACAAACCAGTGGGTGGCGTCATGGTGGCTACGTCCACTGTTTTTTTTATACAGGTCATGGTGTGGACACTGGGATAAACATTTATAAAACCAAAATGTGAATATTTTTGCAAATATGCAGACTGATTTTAGTTTTTTTTTTTTTTAGTTTAGTTTTCCTTTTTTTAGCGTAGTAATAATATGGGAAGTGTTACGGCACCACACTGCTGCTGTTCTCTTCAGCAGAAATCCTTTATTTCCAGGCTGTTGTCTTGAGTTAAAGCCAGAGCCCAGAGGGTGTCCAGCCCTGGAGACACACTGCTCTCCATGCCGCTTCAGATCTGTCATTGAATGTCTTGATTGGTTTTTATGCATCTCTAATCGGTTCAGTTGTCTGCTTCCATATCTGCAAATGCATAATGTGTGTTGTAGTGTGTGTTGCTCTGCCATGCAATAGTTCCTTTAACAAGCAATGGTTGTCAGCCTGCGGTTATGCCTTTTGTGTGTGTGTGTGTGTGTGTGTCTGTTGAGTCTTTGTGGTTTCTTGCTCTACCCAGTGGGACCAGTTAGCAGCTGACTAGCTCCGATAGCAGGCTGTCTAGCCTGCTCTTCCACTGAAAAACATTGGAAAGTCATTGACACAGTGAGCCTCGCTGGGGTGGGGGTGAAGTTTGGTTGGCAGGAGTTGGTGTAGCACCCGGCACCCATGGTGTGCTGTAATGTTCTTAACTAGTTTGTGAAATGAGTATACAAATAGCAGAAGACGAGGCTTAGAGGGGAGAACACATTTTGAATCTGTGTGAAACTTAATTTGCTTCCACGACTTTGCGTGTTCATTTGTTGTCATGCATCCTATCCATCCATCCATCCATCCATCCATCCATCCTTGTCTATTTACCCAGGGCTGGGTCGCGTGGGCCTCTTGTATTGCCAAACAACTCATTTCAATGCTGGTAACCCTCCTGCTCTCACGTTAGCTTTCTTTAGTCAACACTTAAATGGGATTAATACTTCTGCCTTTAATCGACATAGAGCCTACGCTGTACGCTATACTGTAGCCTAACCTTCACTTCTCCAGAAATGTAGCTATGCATCGAAGCAACGCAGACCTCCTGTCTGTTTCTGTAAGCTGTAACCATTTCCCTCAGTGGAAACAAAGCTTTTATGTACTTAAATTTCACAGATATGAAACAATAAATTGTGAAGACAATAAAGCCTCCACAAAATAGCATTTTAAGTCTTGTGTGTGATTTATCCTGGCTTCATATGAGCAGACGAAATCTCCACTCATCACTACTAGGCTAATTTGTACAATGTAAAATGCCATAGGCTTGTGCTAATAATGTTAGCATGTTATATTTGTTTGGAAAACGTGTTTAGCATAAGACAATTGTTTTGTTGGTGAACCTTGTGAGCTGTAATGGAGCCGAGTTTTGTAACATTACCTTTGTTAAATGTTGCTGTTGTCCCTGGCTTCAAATGAGTAGAGGAAATGTCTGCTAGCTGCTAGGCTAATTTATACAATGTAAACCGCCATAGGCTTGTGCTAAAAACATTAGCATGTTGTATTTGCGGGGAAAATGTGTCCAGATAAAGACAAGTGTTTGTCTGTGAATGCTGCGAGTTATAGTGACGCTGATTTGTGTACATGTTTAATGTGTGTTTTAGTTGTGTTTTGAATCAACTAAACTTTACAGTACTTCACAGAACCCATGTCGCCAACTAGTGTTTTGGAGGTGTAACTACAGAGTGACACAGACACACCACTGCACAAGTATAAATGCTCACAATGGCGTAGGCTACAGCGTAGGGTCTGCATAGAGCTGATGCACAAGTATGAATCCCATCTTAGTAGCAAATTTTCTCCTCATTTAGTTTGTTAAAGTCCCCCTCCACTCAAAATATGTTTTTCCTCTGCTTATGTACCCTAAAATGTCTGACCTTGACTATACTCAGTGGTGTAGTGGAGAGTGTAGGCAGGTATATGGGGTATACCCACCTCTTTTTCTGGCAGTTTACTGTATGCCCACCTATCAGCCAAAAAGCCTGTGGAATAAATAGCAGTAGTTCGTCCTGTGACTGACTGACAAACTGGGTGTACCTCACCTCTCGCCCAGCTGGGATCGGCTCCAGCCCCCCTGCGACCCTGTAAAGGAAAAGCAGTTATAGAATGGAAAGATAGATTTTTTAGTGAATAAAACCGTCCTTTTGAAACTCCTCTTGTGACTCCTCACGCCTCACACTGGGCTTCAGTCAATGCCAGTAATGTATTTTGTGAACCAGTGTGCAGTCACCACACTCGGCAGACAGCCATCACAGGTAGATGTCTCACCTGAAATAATGGATGTTGCACTGATAAAAAATGCTGTAAGCAGCAGTAATGGGAATTTGATTGAATGCTTGCCTCAGGCCTGGTGGATGGGATAAGCTACAAACACAGCCTCCCTTGTGTTGTTGTTGCCCTGCATGTTAGCCTTGTGTCTTCGGCACTGTGTGAACAGTCATTAGCTGTTTAGCCTCAGGGCTGCCTCAGGATGAGGATAATAAAACATGAGTATTGTTGGAGAGGTGAAGAATAAAACAAAACAAATGTCTCTTTGAAACTTGCAGGTGAGATGAGGGAAGAGACTGAGAATTGTTTGTTGGCTCAATTTCTATCATCATCAACAACATGACTACAGTGTAAAAAAGCAAATTTTTTTTTCTTTTTTTTTTCTCTTACTGTTAAGGCTTTTGTTTATTATTTTACGGGTCCATAAAGTTACTGGGATACAACCATGGTATTTGGGCAACACATTCTCACTCCCAGATCAACAAATACTGACACTTGTTCAATGGCCTTTGGCGTCAGATCATGACACCAGGGTACTACTGATGCAACGATAAGGATTTTTTTCAACTGATACCGATAACCAATAGAGATACAAGTTAATTTTACATTTTTGTGTTTTAAAAATAAATGCATAACCTGTAGTTTGTGTACAACTAGGGGTAAGAGAGACTAAGATGCAGTGAGAAAATGTGGCTGATTTAATATTCCATAGCTCTGACCTAATCAAATCAACCTGACGTCAATGTTGCTAACACAACACAAACAAAGAACAGATATAACTCTTCCATACCTGCCAACATTAGGCTGTGAAAATCAAGGTGAATTTCTGGGGTATTGTCAAGGGCTTACCCTCAATGCCCCTGCCCCCATCTAACCCTACACTACAGATGAAGGTAATAAATATAAGGATGTGAAAGTAAAACAGCTTTTAATCAGTATTAAATTTATAGTTACCAGTAAGAAAGAGGGAGATGATGAAGCCCTGTGTTACTGAGTAATTCTCTGGTGTATCAGTAAAGTGTATAAACTATAAATACCTCACATGACATACCTTTCTAGGATAGCATGCTGCACATACTTGCCCCCTTTGTTGTAAATAACTCTAATGACTGTTACTGCCTCATGCGGACTTTCTCAGTCTTTATACTATGGGTGTTGCCCAGAATGTCAGAAAATGACACTGCCTGTTGCATCTCGTAACACTGCTAAAGGGTGCCTCAGTGCATTGGTGTGATTTGGAAGTATTTAAAATTCCCAGAAAATTATGGAGCTGTAAAATAAAGTCAGCTCATGTTTCATGTAGCTGTAACCATTGTAGTTAGACCCCACCATCAAAGCACCATTGGTGGCCTTTGGTGGCACATTGCTGTGTTTCTTAGTGAGTTTCCATCGCTTGTAGATCACTGGAATAGTATGAAAGAAATTGTCAGGATTGTGTATTGCATCCCATGTGCCAAACCTGAACTCCCGATTACGATTTCTTCAGTGTTCATTGTTCATGAGGTTTTTACTGGGAGAAGAATTATCCTCAGAGGTCTCTTGTTGTTCAAATCAAATGGATCAGGTGGTTAAACCAGTAAAAACACTGAATAAATCAGTTTCATGTTACAGATCTCGTTCTCTGATACTGTTTGGCCTGTTATGCATAAGTTACTCGCTGAGCACCTGCTAATGGGTGCTCACTTTTTTTATCTGATCACTCAATGTACCGCAGAGGTCTCTTTCTCTCCAAAAGAAACGGAACTGGTGATTTAAACTGGTAAAAACACTGAATAAAATGATTCCACGTTTAAAATTGGTGTTTTTCTGTTGCTGGTCGCGGAGGGGCTGCTAAATCATTGTTATATCCACATTATTGATGATCATTGATCAAAAATCTCATCGTATGAATATTTTTTACAACAAAAAACCCCAACAACAATAGTCATCCCCACAACTTTGTCGCATCAGACAGGGTATTTGGTCAGAAATATTTTTATGTTTGATTCTGTCTCCCAGTCCCAGCATTAATGAAATGCTTTTGAGGAGATTTAAAAATATCAATTTATATATATCTTGTATCAAAATATAGCTGAAAATGTTGAGAAATAAATTTCCGGAAATATCGTCCAGCCCTACGGTGAAACATATCAGACTCCATGAGGACCCTATGTCAATATAAAACGTCTCATTCTAAGGTAACAAAAACACGATTCTTATTTTCAGGTGATTATACACTAAGGAAAACATAGTTATTATATTATATCACATTTTTGCCAACATATCCCCCTAAATCTTACACACTGGACCTTTAACTGAACATATATTGTGAAGCAAAATCTTTAGTGGTTTAAAATCCCTGAGAATTATCATCAGCTCTGCAGCTTTCAGTTTCTTTTACACCATTGTTTGGGTTTTCGTCACATCTATCACCTGATACTAAACAGAAGGCAGCCATTACACTTCCACTGAATTATAGGTAATTCATGAGGTGGATAGAAACACAACTCCAAATGAATGCTAATGTCACTGTGTCTGCTGCATGTGTAAATAGGCTCATGCTAACATGTTTACCATCACAACATCATCAGGTGATAATATGCCAATACTGTGTTTACAGCTTGTTCTGCTGCGTGAGTGCCAGTGACAGTCGTCAGTTTGCCTATGTCAAGACATGACAGGCAAAAAAGCGAGAATAAGCAAGTGAGAAAGTGTGTGTGTGTTGGTGTGTGTGTGGCGAGAGAGAGGGAGAGAGAGATCTGAGTGTAAAGCAGTCAGTGCCAGTAAGTGGATATTGCTCTGCAGCCAAGAACCTCTTTAATACATAATGCTGCAGAAGTAGCTCTCCTCCTCTCTCGTCATCCATCATCTGCAGACACACACATACACACACACTAAATTATACACCACAGATGCCCTTATGATCACAAAACAGAACCCCTGTCACAGAGACTAAAATTACTGACAAAGACACAGCATAGAGGGGAAAAAAGAGGAGTCTGGGGCCTGGCTGGCAGAGCGGACATTTGTATGGCTGATGAGCTGAGGTGAAAGCTGCTTTATCAGGGCTGGCATTAGGGCAAGACTGAACATCAACACCTGCACTGTCAGTACAAAATATCGAGCAATATCCTCACACTTACTGCCTCGGTTTATGGCTTTCAGTGTGCTACAATCTGCACATAGTTTGGTGCATTCTTTGTAGTTTTATCTTGTATTTCTTTCTGGAAATATTCTCCCTGTACTCAATAAAACTTCACAGTCAAACTATCTAATAGACGCAATAACATTTTGGAAACACTTTAATTCCACCTGGATTGTTTTTTCATTTATATTACCTCAGTATGGTTTTGCAGTTTCTCTTAAAGATATGGTTACACTTAGGCATGCGAATCCTCTTTGCTAAGTCATAGTTTTTGGAAGATAAGCTTATTGACTTTCTTTCTGAGAAGATTCGTACTTCATATGATTAGCTTAGCTTAGCAAGAAAAAGGCGAAAGCTTGGCAATGTTGTTTGTGCACAGGGTAAAGATGCTAATTGGTAACGTTGACAGGTGCTGACAAGTGTATTATCTGATAAAGGCAGACTAGCTGTTTCCCCCTGCTTTCAATCTTTATGCTAGGCTAAGCTAATTGGCCCCCCAGCTGTAGGTCTTTACTTAACATACAGACATGAGAGTGGTGTCAGTCTTCTCAAGCAATCTGATCTCCCTCTCACTAAGAACTGTTTCTAAAAATGCTAAATTATTGCTTTAAATTTGGGGTAGGCAGAAGCATATCCCTTCCTCCTGCAACTCTCCCCTCTCTGTCTGAAGCCCCTCACACCAGACGATATGCTTTATACAGTAACTCAGTGTTTTCCACTCTCTCTGTTTATCAGACCACAAGTGAGACAAGAGTTAGTAAGCTAACTACCCAGCGATCCCTTCACGGCACTCCCCACTGTTGCGGACTGTTTCTCCTAGAGGAGAGCAAGAAGCAGCTTGAGAGACAAACCTTTGTTCTGTAAGGGCTTGAATTCAGCCAGCGTAAACCCGCCGCGTCAGATGTCACAGTGGGCTGGCAGCGCAAGTTCTAAGCTGTGTGATGGCAGCAACAGAAGGTTTGCTAATCTGGCTGAAAGTCGGGTCTAGCCAGACTCTTGGAGCTGGGGTTTGCGCTGGCTGTATTCGGGTTGCTGTGGCTGCTGACTGGGGGTCAGTCTGCAGAGCTGCTGCCTGCTCTCCTCTGGCAAGGTGGTCTGAGCGGCGGCAAGTGTGGGGGAGGACATACTGTGATTTAAAGCTCTCACTAACGTTAACTACATAGACTTGAACGGAAACTTAAACCCGCAGTTGTGAGCTTTTGGCTACGGTTAGCATAAGGCCAAACTATTAGCAACATTTCTCTCTATCTCTAAAAGGCCAATATTAACGCTGGTTTTATTTTGTTTATTGTCAGACTCTTTTTTAGACTCTTATTTTGATAGGTCCTTCTTCTTTTTAGGGGTGCTTTGCAGTGTAGGCAGTTGCAACCCTCACTGCAGGACTCTCTGCCACTGAATCATCTGCATTTGTAGAACAGCTAATATGAATGCCCTTTCTCCTGTGATTGGCCAAAGTTGTCTGTCACGGTCCAGATTTTGTAAGACCTGAAATCAGAGCCAAGAGAAGGTGGAGAAGTCTAGTTTTCCCTCAGCCTACTTGAATCACAGTATGCTCAAAGGCTATTGTGGAGGTTTTGCCTAATGACCACAATTTACCCCGGCTTCAGGGTAAAGGAAAAATCATGATCAAATAATGACAATGGCAATGCTACTTCTACTACTATATGATAATATGCCTATATGATCATCTCATTAGCTCTTCTCATTCTTGCATGCACATTGACATGGTCAACAGTTTCCATTACAGTAATGACCATCCTTCAGACCAAGAAACCGTCATCGCCATCCATGGATCCACGAACGTGGCTAAAAATCGACAAGGACAGTTTGTATAATATCTTACGTTCATCCTCTATTACTACCCTTGTTTTTACTTCCATACTTGTTTGGAAGAGAATAAAAGGATAAAAACAAGAACGAAGATCACAGACTGATCTTGATTCTTGCTGTTTCCCATTACTTCCTGCTGCAATGACCCAGTTTCTTTGAATGGACCATTAAAGTTTCATCCTCTGTTAAACAGTATTAGAGAGAAAAGGGAGGGAAACGAGTAAGAGAGCACAAAAGATCAAGATAAAACACAAGAAACAGTAAAGACAGAGTTTGTTTTTCTGTTCGTTTAACAGACCACGAGGAATAACAAGACACAGCAATTTGCCAAGTAACCAGCCGAAAACGAGGAGACATATTGGAAAAACTCAATTTTGGTTTATATAGCAAAGTCAAGTGTCTCCTCCAGGGTGTGAGATCCTTCTGAGTGTTGACTTGGCAGACATGATGTGGTGTTACTATTGTTACTGCCAGTCTTGGTTTGTCTGCACTTGTTGTTGCTGCTTTTGGGATTGTAATCCTGCAGTTTAACTTGAAACAGCTCTTCAGTCATTAAGAACAACACATCAATACTGATTGCACATTTCTTATGAAAGCTGATTGTCAGTAGAAACTTTTAAAACATGGTTGGAGCCCATCTTGTCTTCTATCAAAGGATTACCAACCTGTCGAAGCAGGCTGCGGGCATCCAGGGGTCCCAGCAACCCCATGTTCACCGCTTGTCAATTGGTTTTAGGGATTTTATTATTAACAGGTTTCTTAAAATTCCCTCCACTAAGGAAAATATAATTTAAAGGGGGTTGTGCATCATTACGTGATGCTGTCATAGAGAGATAATTAAACTGTGGGCCCTTGGCACAAATTCACAAAGGGCCGTAACCTACAAGGCCATAATTGACGGCATGGTGAGACGTCTCTGTGTCGTTGGCTTTTAATCGTTGACATTTGCTATAGTTCTTGTACATTCTTACAGACATCATCAGATAGTCTGGATGTACATGTCTGGTCTCCTAGAAATACGTCAAATGACCACACCCTCCTGACACCGCATTATGTGGTGGTGGCAGGTAATTTGTTAAAATTACATGCCGGAAAGTCAGCAAGGAGCCTTTGTTGTGATGGACACACAAATTCCTTAGTTGAACAATGGCAGAAGTTAATGTTTGGACCCCAAAGGTAGAATAAAGAGCGAAAGTCCACATAGGGAGGATGACTGGGCTGGAATTAATGGGTCAGACGAACACAGGACTTTCACCCAGGACACCGCTGTTTGTGTCCTGTGTGAAACCAGACATCAACATTAATTCATTTTAACTTTACGTACTTGCGTCCAGTACATACGCAAGTTAGTACTTGTGTCACATCACTGAATGTTACGGCATGTTACTGCATGTTACATGACCTTTTCTGACATTACCTGACGTTACGTGATGTACTTACATTATGTATTTATGTCACATTAAGATATACTTATGTCCCGTACATAACAAACATAGTTATTTTAATCATAATACCACTTTTTCCAAATCTAACCAAGTAGTTTTGGTTGCTAAACCTTGGGAAACTGCAACCATGCTACCAGTGCATAACTTAACACTTCATTTGCCACCACTATATGATGTAGTCTCAAGAGGTCGTGGTCATTTCACGCATTTCTTTGAGATCAGGTTGGTCAAGAAATGATGACTGTACCTCAGTCTAGCATTGGTTTTAACAGCCTTTGATATACAGGCGTTCTATCTGTCAGGTCTAATCCAAGCCCATCTTGAAACTGTGCTGATTGTAAAGATCTTCTGTGCTGCCAGGGGGAAGCTGTATGTGAAGCATCCATGTTTTCACAGACATGGATGTACACTGTGAGTGCAGCTTGACATACATTATTTTATTATTTTTGCCTTTATTATAGCGCAGCTGAAGAATGACAGAGCTACAGGTTGGAATCTAACACTAGCCTGCACAGGACCCATATGGAGCAAAGACTACCAGAGGAGCTAGAGGTCACCCCATAAACTTCCAGTCCTACATTGTAAAATAATCTAACTCTTGCAGTAATGGTAAAACAACGTTAAGAATATAGGGAAAAATGGTGAAATCTAATCTAATTCTAAATCTACCAATGCAAAAAATAAATTAAAATTAAAATTAAATGCCATTATTTTGATGATAATTCTGATATTTGCCTCGTTCACCTTTGTTTTAGGACACTGAGGTTTGGCTCTTGGAAAATTCCAGAGGAAGCAAATTAAACTGCAGGTGAAGCCAGCAGAGTTTGTAGAAAGCAGGGAGATGGTTTAGTATTCCACCTTGCTGCTCAGCTGAGTGACTCCTTGGTGTGTTGAATTGTTTATCTGCCCCCACTCTACATTTATTCACTCTCAATCTCGTGGTCCAACAAACACAGCAAATAGTCAGTCAACTGTTTGGGTTGAGAGGAGAAAATCATGAAGAGAAACAAAACAAAAAGGCTAAATTTCACAGTCAAGCCAATTTTATTTATAAAGCCCAATATTAGAAATCACAAATTTGACTTGAGGGGCTTTGAAATCTGTACAGCATGCAACAACCTCTGTTCTTAGGCCCCTCAACGGGAAAGAGAAACCTCAGAAAGAGCAACAGAGCAGGGATCCCTCTCTCAAGACAGACAGACATCCAATAGATGTTGTCTGTACGGAACAGACCAACATATTAAAATTACAGTACAGACAATCAGGACGACAAAACAAACAGTTCACACAGGCTGTAGAAATAAACACACACAAAGCAACCGTGTCTCCTAGAAATTATATTTAATGTAACTAAACTGCTCTCTTAATTACGTTGTTGTGGCAACGTAATCCCTGCCTGGATTATGTTCAGAGACATTTCTTTCAGTTAGCTAAACACCACATTCATGTACCACACAGGCTTTGAAAGGAGGATGGAAGGCAGACAAAGTGCAGGACCTTAACACCAGAACCCTGGGTGTGTGTCCAGACTCCTGTCTTAGGTTTAGGCAACAAAAGTACTTCGGTTATGGTTCTGGAAAGCACATAATTTCAGTTAAATGTTAATAAAAGAGGTAATAAAAAATAATGCTCTCATTATGAGTGGATACTGTTTTGCAAGTTTGCCTATTTTGGCAGGAGCCAACTGAAATACATTGCCAGTAAACATTTTGCTGATTCATTCAGTATCAACTTTTGGGACTTGCCAGGTACGTTAATTAGCATCATCTCTGAATTATGTTAATAGATAATGTCATTCGCTCTGCATTATTTTTCTCTCAAAATATATTTGCTGTTTTAATTTAGTGTTATGTTAAATGTAATTTCTGTGAGATTTGGCTGCACAGAGGGAGCGAGAGACAAGAAGAGCGCCTGAATCCTCCAGAGAAAAGATAACATGGATATTTTTGTTTGATCCTATACATTCAGCACATACTGTACATTCCTCAGCCCAATTACTTATAGGGTGTATATCATTTCTGCTTGTGCTTATCCACATATCCTCTCTGTTTGGATATAGCCTATTTAACAAGGACAACCAGTTTCTCAGTTTGACTTGTGAAATGTTATCAGTCACAGGTCAAGTACTGAACCAGTTCAAAACATAGACTGAATATAAAGATGGCAAACGAGTCTCTACTTCCTCCCACTGTACAAAAATCAAGCCAAAATATCCAGGATATGGCCGCCATATTGCACTTGTGACATCTTTTGGAGTTATAGTCTGCACAGAAGAAATCTCTGTGGTATCGAGTTCCCGCCCCTTACACCCGTCTAACCAATTGCAAGCTGTGCCATTGATCGTGAGCACACCGATTGGCACACACACAGAGCTGTCAGTCATGACATCAAACCTCCTGTTTATAGCATCAAATAACTAACTAAACTAAACATATCAGAAAATGAACACTTGAACACACAGCAGTATGACACCTTTGGCACATCCCATCTGCTAGCATGGAGGGGTCGAAGTTTATGGCCTATACTGCAGCCAGCTAGGAGGGGCGATGATTTGGCTTCACTTTTGGGGAGCTTTCATGTCGTCCATCTTTATATCTTTGCGTTCAGTCTATGGTTCAAAGTCAACGTTAGGTCCAGCTGACTACAGATCATACTTTGTGAGCTGGCTTGTGTGGGGTGCGTTTAATCTTGGGGTATGATATGATGAAGATGACACCAAACTCACGAAGGTTATCATTTTTTTCCACAACTGATTTTGTGTCACCAAATTTAGTTTGTAAGGACCCACTAGTCCAGTGGTTCCCAACCCCGGGTTCCAGATATCTCCTTCGTCATTGGTTCAAGGACCACACAGTTTATTACATTCAGTGTCATACTTGTGTTTGGACATGTCGTCCAGCTAGCTTACTGTCTCTGTCAAGTAGCTCTTCGTTAGTCACTCACTCTACAGCAGAAAACTGCACTTCAAAATACAAGTTCTGTGCTGAGCATTTACTTTACTTAAAAATAAAGTGTGGTTTTTACAAACCTGACATGTTTGTGAGTCACTTGAAGTCCATTCACAACCCACTTTTGGACCGCACACCCCCCATATGGGAACCACTGCATTAGTCGGTCAATAATGTCTGTCATCATCCCCAGGGACAACAGTTTTGTCTTTGTAAGCCTTTTGGTAATTTACTTGTGGCACTATGTCTCCATAGTGTTTCAAATATTGTATATAATAATTCAGGGTTGATACTGTTTTGTCTCCATTTTTTGGAGAATGTTGCTGTGATTTTATTTCATTTTCAGTCCATTCCAAGGTATCATTCTCCATCTAAAAGCACCTTGTCTTGTACTGGGGGAGAGAAGATGCTGAATCAGTTCTCTGCTCCCACAGTGTTGGGGACAGGATGATGTCTGTAAGGCTTCACTGTTTTATCAGCCACTTCTGCTTACGCTGCAGAAACTGTCCATTTTAAAAGTAGAGTACACCTCAAAATAAAAATGCAGTCATTATCTACTCCCCGTGTGTCCAATCAGAGTGCTTTGAAGTAGGTAGGCCCAATAAAAACAGTGAGTGTATACCCATGATTTCATCTTCCATCCCAAACTATTGAAGTTAAGAGGGCCATCTTCCTGCTGCCACAGAAAGAAGCATAAAATATCCATCAAATTAGTGCAAACAGCTTGTGTAGCAAATTTAAGAATTAGGTGTCCAAACTATTCCAAAAGCCTACCTCCTCATTTCCTCACTGTCAGTCTTTTGTTGTAGAGGTGCCAACAGCTCAGCCTTAAGTCTTTTGGTCCTATTTTTCAGACAAGAGAAAAAAAAATCACTATTTAAAGGTCAGCTCTGTTTTGGTCTCCACCGACTCCTACAAAAAATACGTTGTTTTTTTTTTAAATGGATAAATGCTCCACTTTATTCACCAGCTTTATCAGCTGGTCTGTCTGGTGTTTACTTGGCAGGTAGCATTCTGGTGGTTTGTAGAGCTTTTTTCTCTGGAAACAGCTGCCTGCTGCATCTGCATCTTTTTGTGACTCCAGACGGAGTTGTGTGAAGTCTGATAAATGTCTTTGTGATATTACATGAGTCAGCGCTGAAGACTACCAGCTTGAAACAGAAAATAACCCGGTGGCGTGGAGTTAGAAAGAAGGGAGTTTAGCAGACCTCTATAGCTCACTCCTCATCTCTGCTTCCTTCCACAGTCCAAAGACATGCAGGTTAACTGGTGACTCTAAATTGTCCGTAGGTGTGAATGTGAGTGTGAATGGTTGTCTGTCTCTGTGTGTCAGCCCTGTGATAGTCTGGTGACTTGTCCAGGGTGAACCCTGCCTCTCACCCAGTGTCAGCCACCCCCTGCAACCCCTGACAGGATAAGCGGTTACTAAAAATGAATGAATGAATAACAGCTCTATACTTTTAACCCATTTCTGGGTCAAGAAGCTAATTAAAATTAAAAAAAATGACAAAGCAAATGTCGTTAAAAGTAAGGTTCCCGCAGAGATTCTAAAAATAGTATCTCTGGTTCTGCTGCATTGATTGTCCACCATGAGTTTGACAATGGTATGGGGCGACGGTGGCCCAGAGGCAGAGCAGGTCGTCCACTAATTGGTAGATCAGCGGTTTGTTCCCTGGCTTCTCCAGTCTGCATGTCAAAGTATCCATGGGCAAGACACCAAACCCCAAATTGCTCCTGATGGCTGTTCCATCGGTGTGAGAGCATGTGAATGGTCACTGAGTAGCAGGTGGCACCGTGTATGGTAACCTCCGCCACCAGTGTGTGACTGTGTGTGTGAATGGGTGACTTAGTGTTAAAACGCTTTGAATGGTTGGAAAACGAGAAAAGCACAATACAAGTGCAGTCCATTTAGCATTTACTGTAGGAGTGTGATGCTTAGTCGATGGAGGACTCTTTGAACCTGTAGATCGTATTATCACTTTCCTGTGTAATCTGAGTGTAATCTTTAGCTTGTCATGATGGCACACGTAAAAGATTTTTACACTCTGTGATTTGATGTTTTGAAGTGAACCTTAGGAGTTGAAGTCGACTTCTGACCTTATGTTTTTATATACACAGGCTTATACCTTCCACCTTTGATCAAAGAACCACATATTTTTGACATTTATTTAATGAACAGCTCATCTTTTGTGCTGATGAATTAACCTCCTTGTGAGCATTCGTAGCAGGCCACACTATAATCTTTTGAACTGTATTTATCCAGTTGAGGACCAACCCTTTTGGCAGTACACCCACAGTCTCACCGAATAACCAGCCTTCTACGGTGGATGTAAACACGAAGAGGAAGCATAATGAAGGAGGTGGCAGACCAGTGAATGTGTGGAAAGAAGAATTGACTATACAAACAAATATTGCATACACAATTAATCTCCCGGTGCATTGAACTGGCATGGCTGCTGATATAAATGGGATTGATATCCAACAGTGCTCCCAGAATCTATATCACTCTGCTTTCCATTTACAAAAGCCCATGCTGGGCAATATTGCCCTAAATGAGGCAATGTGGAGACAGCGAATGAAACTGATAGAATGTGCACAGTTTATTTCATTTACTTCTCTACAGTCTTGTTGGCTGGCCCTATGATGTGTGAGCTGATGTGTTTGCACCTCAGTGCGTCCCTGCATGTTGGAGAGATGGCTGTGGTGAGGTGTAGTCTGTGGGACTCCCCACTCAGGAGAACTGAGGAAGACTCTTGAGATGAGTTGTGAAACATCTTCAAGAAACAAACAGTGAATCAAACACCTGTCTTTGTCTGAGTGGTCCCACAGTTTGAGTTAGATGTTTTCCTCTAATAGGCCAATAAGGATGTATGTACAGTATGTTTGTATTTTTTGCAGAATATTTTGCCAGTTGTGATAGCGACTGTTGTATAAAAATTGGATAAAAAGTAAATTTATGACTCTGGCAAACAACCACAACTCTGATGCATGCGCAAAGGGGATATGACGCAGCTGTCAAGATTCGGCAACCAAATGACAGAAACATGTAAGATTTGTATAAGGGTTTTAACATTGTTATACATGTTTAGGATAAAGTACACAATTCAAAATAAATAAAAATAGTCTAGTTTTTTGACATTTTATGGCATAAAAGTTTTTTAAATGTCTTCATCATGTCCTATGGTGATGTCACATTCAAAATATGCAAAACTGCCCCCACAATTTCCAGTGGTACTGCTCTGTTTTGTCTGTTTCTGCTTTCAGAAAACATGCAAATACGAATGGAATGAACGCGGAGTACAGACAGAAGTATCCATCTCTAATGTTGAGCATAAATGAGCCTCCAGGGTTGAGCCAAATACTTGCATGAAATGAGTATCCGGTACAGCTAATATACTTTTTTGGAGCAGTAGAGTATCATCTGCGAAAAATAAATCAATATCCATACTCCTGATTTGGGTAGCTAAAGAGTTCTTTAACCTCTGTGTTTAAGCAACTTCTGATCAACCCATATTAATTTCAGGCTTAAAATAGCAATGTCTGGTTAGGTCTCTGTCACTTCAGGTTTAAAATCCAATTCTGAGTATTGATACGGACACTGATAATTTAGTTGGTTGAACAGATACAGGTGCAGATAAAAGTGTCAGTGCTTTTCAACTGCACCGCACAGCAAGATGAAGTTGTTTACCTTGATGCCGTGGTGTTTTGTTTATCATATAGTAGTCTGTCATGTGCTACCAAGCAGTATCACAGCAGTGCAGCTTGGTGATGTTGATGCCTGTTGAGTTCCTGCACGATCCCTGATGGTGGCTTGACCCTCCCTTTGACTAACACGTCTGAAACATCCAGTCACGTCTCTCTCATAATAGTTCCACTGAAGCTACTCATTACTGAAACACAATATATCTGCAGACGTCTAGCAGCACTCACAGGTAACACTAACAACGACTTTTAATGCATCAACATATACAGAGGAGATAGTCCAGTAGTTCTGCTCGTTAAACTCTGGGCTTCATTAAGACTGCTCAGTGTGAGAGTACTTGGAGCTACATCATAATATACCGGGCATTTCCCAGGCGTGGAGCAGTTTTCATTCTGCTGTGTGTGCGTATTACAAGGTATGACCGAATATTGCTCTGTGTATGTGTGTGTGTGTGTGTGTGTTCTATTTAGATTACAATCCATTAGCTGTGGGCTGCAGGAGTGCCTGTGCTGAATGGAGGCTTTTGTTCGGCAGGCGTTTAAATAAAGAAAGCTAACTCTGAAATAACCTTGCTAATGAGATGCCACATTTTAATACAAGCACAAATCGCCCTCCGTTCTACTTTATGGTTGTTATTATTTCAATTTTCTGTGTATAAGTGTGTGTGTATGAGTGTGTGTGTTTGTGCCATTTATTTTCCCAGAGAAAGAGAATGCTGAGTAAGATGTAGCTAACATTCAAGATTAGATTATTTCCAGACTCGGTGTCCCATCTGCTTCAAGACACAAATGAAGGTGACCTGCTTTAAGTCCTTACACATACACACACACAGACACAGACTGAGTGTATCCATTACAGTCCAACCCAACCCCTCCTTTCCTCTGTTGCAACTTGTGACACCAACATGGTTACACCTCTGTGGTTGTAGGCTCTGAGGAAATCAGAGTGACAATTTAACAGGGATGTGAACCAATTAGCAGGCGCTGCTCTGATACAGAGACGAGTGTTAAACTGCAAATAACCCCATGGCAGCAGTTACTGATCCTTGAAAGGTATTCAGTATAGAAATATTTGCCTGGCAGGGTGGAAAACATTTAAAGACACAATTTTACAACAAAGTATTTGGGGCCTGGAGTGTAAGGAAGCAAATATTAGCCATTATAATTTGGGTTTTACAAGCAACCAAACCACTACTGAATCCTTTGTTTAAGTGTATGTGCTGAATTTATATCATCTAGACATTTAATGTTAAAGGCGCAGTGTGTATAATTTAGTTGCATCTAGTGGTGAGGATTGCAGAGTGCAACCTGCTGAAACTTCTCCTATGTGTCAAGCGTGAGCTCCAGCTTAGAATTCCTTCACTGTTTGTTGCTCAGGAGGTTTTTTACCAGGAGCTGAATTATCCACTGAGGTCTCTTCTTTAAAACAAACACATCAGGTGATTGAAACTGGTAAACACACACTGAATAAAGCAGTTTCAGGATAAAAACTGATGTTCTTTTGATGCCGTTCGGCTCGTCACAGAGGGGCTTCTAGCTACGGTGGCTGAAGCAAAAACACGAATGACCCTATTTAGAGCCATTGCTTGATTTGTCTGTTTTGGGCTACTGTAGAAGCATGGCAGTGTAACATAGTGGACTCTGTGGACAAGGACCCACTCCTTATATAGATAAAAACGACTCAATCTATGGTAACAAACACATGACAGTTTTCAGGTGATTATACGCTAAAGAAAATATTTCAAGGCAATTGAATCGAACGCAACTGGACTTGGTTTTGTCTTAGAAGTTGCAGTTGCGTTCGATTCAATTGCCTTGAGATAACTATGACCTGGATGAATGAGAATATCCACAGGCATAAAGAAAATATTCTTATTATATTTTACACCATTTCTGCCAATATGTCCGCCTAAATCCTGCACAATGGACCTTTAAAAAACATGTATTGAAATAGATGTGGGTTAAATACATATATATGTACATGGTCATGAATTCAGGTAGAAAATAAAGTCATTAATATCGAAAATATTCAAGTCACTGCTCGAATTCAGTCAAAAGATGAAGTGGCTCTGGTCTGCCAAGGTCAGGAGATAAAACCAAAACTATCTACATGGCTACAAACTATCAGGAGTGAGTGTAAAAATAAGCCTTTTTGAAATCTGGTGAAGTGACTCTAAAAAGACAGACTGTCTCAGTCCCAGTTTCCTGATGAGCAACGTCTTGTGGTGGCCTTTAAGAATTAAAGTAGCTTGATGTTGTCATACTGCCCTAAGACCACTTGCAGGGGAGGTCGGGATAGGGTTGTGGTTGACATCCCATTTTCTACTAGTGTTCATGAAGGCAATCATTTCCTAAATTTAAGTACTTTTAGTTGCCTAAAACTAACCAGAGCTAGACCACAGAAGTGGCAGAGTCAGAGACAGCTCATATGAATCATCTTTGGGGAGGTCATGGGTAAGTTTAGAAGGCACTGACACACTATTTAGTTTGGTGTTTAGGTATGAGGGCTTGCTGCATCAACACATTAGACAACCAGGGTGAAAAGGGATTTATATTTGTGTGTTGTGCCATAGCTTGGACATAGCTGATGTGCGCTTCCTGAAAAATGTTGCATGTTGGCGATGGAAACTATAGACAACGTGCCAACTGTGCAGACGAACATAGCTGTAGCTAGGTAGCAACATACAGAGTGACGTAGGTGTGCTGAGTGACAGCTCCAGTTTCTGTTTCCTCCTGTGTGAAGTCAGACAGCTTCAGGACAAGCACAAACTTTTTTGCTCAAGCTGAAACATTCCCAGTTGGACTCATCTTCACCTCTCTTTGAGCTGCCTAAAGTTAATTTCTCTATTCATGCCCACTTGGGTCTTTCCATTGACTTTGCAGTCGATCGAGCTGCGTCTAAAATTCGCTTCACGTTCAGTCTAAACTCATCTTAATACTGATCAATCCCACAATAAAAAACAGCTCAGTATCTCTGGGAAATATGTCCATATTAGACAATTCTGCACCTCTCAATTTACATCCAGAGTCAGCGTTTAGTGCCGATGCAAGAAGTAGTCGCAGGTACAGTTTCAGCATGTGAAAACCTGGAACTTAACTTTATTTATTTATTTATTTGGAATGTTTTCAGGTCCGTAAACGCAGGACTCTTTTTTGCTCAGCAGCTGTTTGTTTAGTTTTGAGTCATGGTTGGATAATCGATCAGTCTATCCGATCAGAGCTGATTAGATGAGGTCGTTGGATGAGAGAAGCAGAGGTTGTGAGTGAAAGCAAACGTTTAGACCCAGCACAATCAATGGTTAAGTTTCAGTTTAACTACACCTGACATACTGACGCTCTGTCTCTGCACTGTGAGAATGTAGAGCACTGAACAACTAAGCAGTATATATATTTCAACAGCACGACTAATGAATGGTCCAGACCCAAAAATAGAAAATCAGAATGTGACGACAGATGTTTTAATCGTGTCGGGCCACCACAAAAAAATGAATGTGTGGGAAACCTTGGGAATGATGTAGCCGACAATATAGCCAACAGAAAGTATGTTATTAGCGATGGTCATTTACCAGAAACTTTCAGCTCCATTGTGATCTGCTTCAGCCAGCTGCCACCATATTAAGGTTTTTGTAGTCAAATGAGGAAGAATCATAAAGATAACCCCTCATTTTAGTTTCACAAATCACTCGCTCCTCAAAGTGCTCCTTGAAGCGAGAGACGGGAATGAATAGAAACAGAGCATCCGATAAATGTTCAGCTCAAAACGGCAGCGCTGCATCACTCACGGGAAACTGACATTCAAATAGAAAACAATGCAATCAAATTAATTATGTTGCTGACGCTCCCTTGTGTCGCACTCACTGTTAGAGCAAATAAAGCAAAAACAAATAAAGTAATCTCTTCAGGTAATCTATTTTGAAAGACAGCAACTGTATTATGAACACCACCGACTTAAACTGTAACTGTAATGGAATACAGTTACTCATATTTTTGTTTTAAATCCCTAATGCCGTTACTCGTATTCCATTTCACTCCAGCCCTGTTTGTACTTAGGTTTGAGTCCACTGAGTGAGTTACATTTTCGTACAGCGCTCGCCCTACTCTCTCTGCTTTGTACCGACCACCACTGCATACACATACAGTATATTATAATTACTTTATACCTCTCTGCTTCCCCTCTCTCACTCTTTCCCTCTTAAATATGTTGCCTTCCTTTCCCTCTCTCCTGTTTCTCTGCTTGTTTCCTCATCACATGAAAGATAATTTTGTGTTTCCTTCTAATTATTTCCATTTGACAACACGCTGCACTAACACACAAACACCGTCTGGAGAAACAGCATCTTTATCCCCACAGGAAGTTGTATTATGTGTGTGTGTGTGTGTGTGTGTGTGTGTTAGCTCA
>NC_065506.1:45727206-45739706 GCF_006386435.1 Epinephelus moara | reverse complement strand
CATATTTCTCAAATTTGAATGAGAATCTAAAATGATTCGTAGATATTTTACTTCTTAATCTCGTTCAGCACATGGTCCATTAACCTTGAAGTATAATTAGTCGTTTGATTATAGCCGACCCTTGGATGAAAAGCATATTGACATTGTAATGTTCCACAGTCCAAAGGCTTTACAGGATACTATCCATTAGAGTGTAATGGTTTTGGGTCCGTGTAGCTCTTTGGAGTGAGACGACAGGCAGAAACTCACGTCCACACGAGTGCGGGATTTCACGTCATTTATTTTTACATCAACTTAAAAACACTCCAACCTTACCAAGCCTGGTTGTACAGGTACTATATTTTCATACAACCTTACCAAGCCTGGTTGTACAGGTACTATATTTTCATACATGAACAGAATAGTCGCCACACGTACTTACTACCATCACTGTTGTGTTGAGATAAAAGAAAAAGCAGGAGCACATCAGTATNTTGCAAAATCAGTGGCTGACTAAATACTTTTTTGCCCCACTGTACATGAACAGAATAGTCGCCACACGTACTTACTACCATCACTGTTGTGTTGAGATAAAAGAAAAAGCAGGAGCACATCAGTATACGTCCGACCAGCGTTGGGTGCTCTCTCAAACAGACTCAAATCATAACAGCACATTTCATATATTCGACTGTTACAAGAACTAAGCAAAGGCTGTAAGATTTGAGCCCGTTTCAGACCTGATTTTTGAGCCATGTTACTCATTTTAGTGTCGGACTGAATTTTAGCTTCATCTGGTGTTGTTTGCCTTGTAGTATACAGGAGGGAGTGAGGACCGATCATGATCCAATCAACTGCTTCCGACCAGCTATCGGACATTCAGTTTAATTTCTAACATGTCAAAATTTTGATGAGACGTTGTCAGGCTCTTGCACAGTTGAAGCAGAACCACGAGTCGATTCCCCAAGATCAGTGGCTTTTTTCTTACTCAATCAATTGCACAGTGTATAACCAACTAGTTTGTTCATGCTGCTGTCGTGCTAACGTTTGTGTGTGTGTGTGTGTGTGTGTGTGTGTGTGTGTGTGTGACAGAGAAAGACAAATAGAGAAAATCAGAATTTGCACTTACACATTTTTGCAGATATTGACCTTTAACCTTTAACCTCTTCTTGGGATGCCTCTTGTTATTGTGAATCACACTTCCCCCAGCAAACAAACTTTTACCTTCCTGCAGACCTGGAGGTCTCAAATGATTGACAATTGTCAATAGCCCAACAGGTCCACAGGGACCAATGGGACATTTTATTGACTATTTTACATGTACAGTGTGAGCACTCAGGTCGTGTCTCGATGATTGGATGACACAGTGTGAGCACATTTCGTGAGCTTTGGTTTTACATCCTGGATGCTTTACTCGTACAGTGGGAGTTGGAGGTAAACATCTTTAAAATGGGCTTAAATCCTACTGTGTATGCGCAGCTTAAGTGGGAGGAATACTGTAATGTCAACATCTGATGCAAAAGGGCTCTAACTCTAACTTCATCACAGTGACAAGCACTACAACATCATGTTCGGTCGCTCACCAGTTAGCAGCATTTTTCAGCTGTAAAGGGGCCTGTCTGGAACAAGATTTTGATGTATGAGTTCTCAAAGAGACAACTACCACAGCTCCACGGAGGCTGAAACATCTGTGGCTGAACTGTGGCAACATCAGTCAACAAAACTATGAAACTGTCGAGGTAAAGCCTGAAAAATCAAGTCCTTTTCCAGGAGACTCCCATGTTACTCTGTCTGTAGGACCAGACCAACATATCAGTTAAAACCTTGCCTAATTGGCCCGTTGTAAAGGATGAAACCTTGATAGTGACAGACCTGAGCTGTTCGGCGCCCAGCAGGTGTGCACACTTTCAGCGCCACCAAGCATCATGCCACCAACCGGCATTTTTCACTCATACTCTCACGTGATTGGCTGGCCAATTGATTGGCTGTCAGGGTGACTGATGGTGTTGGTGCTCATATCCAACATATCCAAGGTAACGCACTGATGCGACACCCGAAAGCTCCCCAATCAGCATTTCTCAGTGAACAGAGCGAGAAGGAGAGTGAGTGTGTTCATCTATCATTCTGATAGTAACTGGTACAGCTCCCCTGAGTCTCACAGTTGACCCCATTCAAACCATCTATTAGTGAAACTGTACTGTTGCCACACACGAGTGATGTGTGAGCTCCTCTGACCTTCTCATGTAGGCTAATGGAACTCCATAATAACCCGCCTGGCTATTATGTGGTTGATTCACAATGGTTGAGATGACATGAATTGTATTCTGTCCTCACCTCACCACCTCTATCATTTTTGCAGTCATGTGTGTATTTGCATTTTAGAAAAAAACCTACTGTATTTATATAAAATATTTAGACTTTCAAGTGGAAATAATCTGACATGAAAACGGGGCTTTTATAGGAGGTCTCAGGGCAGGAGAATGGAGACTGCTGTGTGTGCGGAGACTTTTGATGGCAATAGTTTTTAGTGGTTTGTGGATTTCCAACATGCAGACTGTAATTATAGCAGCTTTTATGGTTTCACTAATCTGTTGCAGGTATTTTAGTGTTTACATGTCGGCTCAAACTGCCCTGCTTTGCAGTTTTTAAAGATTTTTTAATCCTCTTTTTCTGCAACAGGCCCTCAAGGAGGTATATGGACATGTTACATATTACTTGGTGTCTTTGTTGTTGCTGTATGTACAGTGTGTTTCTTGTTACATGTTGTTGATAGTGTTTTTGTTATTGTCGTATGTACAGTATGTTTCTCCCACGTTTGATTTGTTGCACCAGAACTGGCCTTCGGAAACAATAAAGATTTATTGAATTGAATAAAGTGTAAAATAAATACAGTAAATACAAGTAGTATACAATATCTGTACTTGTCATGAAGGAAATCCTCTTTTGAGTTTCTTCGTTTTATCTCTTACTCTTTTGATCAAAATGATCTGAAGCATAATTATGAGGCTGTTCTGTGGATAGTTTTCTTATAAATCATACATAAAGTGACTTCTGGTCAACCCATGTTGATTTCAGGCTTAAAATTACAATTTACGATTAGACTCCACCCACTCCCAGTCTAAACCCCGCCCATACTGAGTGCAGCTATAGATCATTTAGTTAGTTTAAACACATACAGACACAGGTACAGGTAATCTGTAGTTGCTCTTCCCTAGTTGCCTGGCAACCTCCAATGACAGCAATACTACAGGAAGTTACTCTACATTCAAGTGGTGTCGGAGTAATAGAAAAAATGAGTTCCCAGCTAGGAAAATTCATGTGAACGTAAAAATGTTCGAACACAGAAACATAGCAGACGGAAGTAAATGTTTAGTTGATGGTAATAAACTTTTTATTAATTCACACATTGCATGTCAAGTTTTTGGTCATATGTAATTTTGATTAAGCACTTGATAATATGTATTTGTAATATTAAGAATTCATATAATTTAAAAGATTGACATTTGGCACTATGTGACGATACAATATTGCTCCACAAAAATATTACGATACCGTTTCCACTGCAGAAAAACACCCGCTAACACCTGCTAACATGTGACTTTTTAATGCAATGGGAAAGGTTACAATAGGTCACCTTGGTCAAGTGACTCTACAGTAGTCACGGGTATTTATGTGCTACGGCTCTGATCGGCATTGATGGAAACACAACACCCTGGTGAATGCACTAATTTTGGCTCCTTTACCTACGAGATGCAGTGACACATCACCACAAAATACTGTCTGCCTCCACCTAAGCAGTGCTCGAACATCGATCCAAATTAGTCTGCACCGAGTCTGAAAGAGTCTGAATAAGTAAGAGATATATAAAAAGGAGTAGTGCTGCTTTCTGCTGGCACCAACCTGTTTTCCGGCCTTTCCGTAATGTTGAATGTGACAGACCAAAAACAAACTCACACACACAAAAACACATACTTGTCTGCTGCAGAGCCGTGTACACAGCTCTGGTCTATTGACAATTGAAAAGGAGTCTATCGCCTATGTTTAGCAGGTTCACCAGTGTTTAAAAACCTGCGTACACATGCTAATTTTGGTGGAAAAGTGGGACATGTAGTCTGCCTGACCACAAACAGACCATTGGGGCCATTTACCTCTGAATTTGTGACTCATTTTCCCATTAAAACAGCCACAATGAGCTACTGTATTTGCACACACTAGTGAAATAGGTGTTGATGTAGGTTATGAATTGGCATTGACTGATTACATGAGAGGCACAAACTGGATAACAGCTTCAAGGAATTGTAGTTGTCACTAGATGTATTTCAGATGGTCCAAAGTTGTTTCAGACTGAGGCTTTAGTCTGAGTATTACGGTAGTGGGCGGGTCCTGTCGGAGCGTGGCGGCCGGCTGGGCGTGTTTAGTCTTTGTGTATGTGTTGTCCTGTCGGGCTCCTGTCCGCTCCGGCACGGCTCGGCTCAGCTCCGCAGACTCTCAGCGCTACAGAGGGAGGAAGAGGAGGCAGAGAGCCGCATCAGCACCGCTGCTGCGTCCATAACACACCATCCGTGCGTCAACACACAGCTGCCAGCGTTTCCTCTCCGGTCCGGTTGGATTAAACTGTGGCGTGTGCTGCAGCTGAGAAAGGTAGAGAAGAGCCGGTGGAGCCACTGCAGCAGGAAGGTCAGGAGCCGAGGATTGAGTCAGCGGAGGCGGGGAGGTGCAGGGACCCGTCCGAGCACCGGGACCCCGCCCGGCCGCTGCTCTGGAGCTCAGCAACGGTCACAGCTGTCAGCCAGGTAAAGTGCATGGAGGGCTGAAGAGTTGATGCTGACCCTGTGGATGTTTGTGTGCCATGTCCCGTATAATTCCGTTACACTGCCAGAGAGATGCGACTTTATTCTGCCTTCATATTGTGCATTTACTAAATGATAAACAGCGCTATATTGTTGTGATATTAATCAAAGTTTTTTGACATTTTTCACTTATCTACGACGTCACATCACTGTGCGCTGAGCGATTTTCAGCTTCTTCACGCCAGAAGTTTCTGCAAGTTTTCATTATTTCACTGTTTCTTTTTCTTTTATTATAAAAACTAAAATAAAACTAAATCTTTAGAAGCCCAGAGGAGGATTTTGCTGTGGTATAATACCTACCTACCTATAATACCTATTGAAAAATATAACAAATAAGTTGATTAAATGACAATTTAAAGACAAGAAATCAGCAAAAAAATTTCACAAATTAGTTACTGAAATATTTTCAAAGCAAAAATGCCAGATTGCTGTGGCAAGCTATATATGTTCACTGCTCTATGGACACTTATGAATTCTGAATATTTCTGAAAATCTTTAGGTTTTCAGCAAAATTTGGTGAAAACAAACTATTTGTATTTATTGATTATTGGAGAAAAATATTTGCAGATTAGTCTTTGTTGCAGCCTTACAACAGGGTTCCCAAAGTCATGGAAAACCTAGAAAAGTCATAGAATTTCACAGTCTTCTTTTCCAGGCCTGGAACAGTCATAGAATTAATAAAAATCTTCGAAGGTTTTGTAAAAGTCATGGAATTTTGTTGTAGATAAATTAGTTGTTACAGTACTCTTCAGTGGATAACCTTCCACATAATGTAAAACACATAACTAACTAGACTGGAAAGGGTTGCTGTCTGTTTTTACATAATAATCAACATTTTGTGTGAAGGAAACTCTACAGTTCTGTTCATGTTATACATTGTAAATTGTCGCTGAATTGTATTTTGGGTCCCTGAAAGGTCAAGGGAAAGTTTTATCCGAGAAAATGTGTGGGAATCTGGCGACAAGCAAACAAACAACAGTAGCAACAAAAAAATCTGGATTTTTCTCAGCAGTGGGCTCCAACACAAGGCAATATTTCTTCAGTGTATTTCCAGCCATTGTACAGTCTCTGGCGGCACAATAGTGCAGTGGTTAGCACTGTGGCCTTACAGTAAGAGTGTACCTGGTTTTAGCCCCTCTTTGTGGAGTTTGCATGTTCTCCCTGTGTCAGCGTGGGTTTCCTCCAAGTGCTCCAGCTTCCTCCCACAGTCCAAAGACATGCAGGTTAACTGGTGACTCTAAATTGTCCGTAGGTGTGAATGGTTGTCTGTCTCTATGTGTCAGTCCTGTGATAGTCTGGTGACCTGTCCAGGGTGTACCCTGCCTCTCACCCAGTGTCAGCTGGGATAGGCTCCAGCAGGATAAGTGTTTACGAAGAATAAATGTACAGACTGATTTTAGAGATGCATTTAGTGTCGCTCAAGTTGACAGCATCCAAAAGGTTCGTATTTTCATTCAAACACATCCTGCCTGTTTGTGTTACTGTTACTCTTAATGACTATGGGTCAAGTTGAGATAGTGACCTCCCATCATCTTTAGTATCTCGGGGGGGAAATGATGCTGCAGCACCGACCCCCTGTGGGTTCTCATCCCTTCCTTGGCAATTCATTAAAAGCAGTTTGAGTCTATTTGTTTGGTTCAAGCGTCATTATCAGCTGGTTTGTCTGTACGGAAAAGTGAATTTATTGCGACCTTGTGCAAATTATTGGTGCTTTCTTCACTTTATGGTGCTATAGTATGATTTCTAACGCTCTTGTAAAGTACCATAGAGTACAGTTTTCTCAGGGGACTTCTCCCCGGCTGATAATGGAGCCCCTGTGTTAGTGCTGTTAATGAACCACCGGTGTCTGTTATCTCAGCAGCCATAAAGCGATCCTGGTAATATCCTGGTAAGTGAGCTTGATAATGCTGAGGAGGAGAGGAGGAGAGGAGGGTCGGGGTGGGGAGGTGAGGTGAGGGCAACCAGGGTGAAGGATTAATCTTCCACACTGTTACTGTCTGAGGCACACGAGGACAGAGCATACCAGCATGGTTATGCCTGTGGTGAAGATATACGCATTAGTGTTTGTGTCTGCTGTGTGGACGCCTATTGCATCGGCTGTGTCTTGTGAGGATGAAGACGCACACACACATACACATTTCTCCTACTGAGCACACCTCCTCTGCTAATGGATCAGTTGTCGCAGTTGTCATGTGTGTGTAATCTATAGCGCTAATGATGTGCACACACACTGAGGGTGAAGCTGTCTCGTTTGTATGCACGCAGAACATTCAGCAGTGTATCCTGAGTGATGTACATGCATGCTTACATTATTTGTATTCTGGTGTGTGCATGTGTGTGTGGGGCTCAGTCTCCGGGTGAATGAGGAGAGAGGGGAATACAGTTGGGAGGTGGAGGGAGGAGGAGATGGGGGATGGAGGGGATAGTGAGGAGGAGCAGGAGAAGGAGAATGAGAAAAGGATGGGGGGAGGACAGAGGAGGAGGAGGAGGGAGACTTTTCTCCAGTGTTTTTCCTGCTCTAATTTGCTTTGACAGCTGCTCCATTGGCTCAGGCTCTGAACAAGCCTTTACGTTGTATTGGAGGGAGAGAGAGACGCTAAGTATTCCTGCTGTCTCTCTAACATGGCTTAATTGGTGATGCTACAGTAACTACAGTCACACTGGTGCAGTTCTGTAGTTTCACTACACAGTTCCCGTAGCAGTCTCTCGTCTTGCTAATTATCCAGCACCTCTGCTTTGTATTATAAACCTACCCCGAAACATGGATTCTTCTCTGTGAGAGTAATTAGGAAGGGCTCATTATACTCAGTTTATGTTAATTAAGAAAAAACTGGAAATGTGTCAGTTTTAATTGTAAAAATTCTGAGTTTAAATTTGCTTAAAATCTACAAATTTACACACTTTATATTTAAAACAAGCAAGATTTTTTATGTGTTGTCTCTGGCTGCCTCAGTCCCCTGGTACTAGCAGAAAACTAAATATTTTAAAACACAGAATCAGGATAAAAATCAGTCCAAACTCATTTACTTCCTAAAAGAAAAACAATGAATCTTACAAACAGCATTAAAATTAAATAACAGTTTATCCATCTGCCCTGTACTTCTGCACAGTGTCTCCAGCTGTAGTGATGTTTTCCAGATACGTTTAAATGTTTATTTCAACAGCAGAACAAGGCCTCATCGCTCCCCGCAGATATGTTCACATGAGATATTGGTGAGTGATGATTAATTATCCCCCCTTAGCCGAAGCCTGCAGGTGGATGCCGGAGTGGAGGTGGGGCTATAAGAGCAGGCAGCAATACTGATTCAGGGCAGCAGCGTAGTCAAGGCAAAGGGAGAGCTGGGAAATTTTGGCAGCTTAAATAGACTGCCAAATTGGGAGGGTGTGTTCTGTAGCTGACATATGGAGAGTGACGTAAGATGTGTGTGTGTGAATCAGTGCAGCTTGAGTTGACAGCCTGAACTCGCTCGCAGGCGTCGCTCCATGTGTTGTAGTTTTCTCAGCCCAGTCGCCAGAAGAAAATGTTGGCATTTAACATTTCTGCAAACCAAGAATATGTTACATTTGCATGTTTCATACATATCAGAGTTTCTAAAGTCAAAAAGTATGTGAGCTAACTTTGTCGTTGGAAGATGGAGAGGATGGTGGATAGTGTGTCACCAAGGCGAGATACCTTCCAAGCTGTAGATCAGCAAACAACAAAATTGGTTGTGATTAAGAAGAAGATATACTTAATTAATCCTTGAGGGGAAATTCTCTTCTTTCACTCTGTTGTCACACACACACACACACACACAGGCCCGAAACACACACACATGCACAAACAGGACCTATACATGCATTAAATGGAGAGATGTCAGATTGAGAGGGCTGCCATGGACAGGTGCTCCGAGCAGTTGGGGGTTCAGTGTCTTCAGTGTTCATGGACTTGAACTGGCAACCCTCTGGTTCCCAAGACAAGTCCCTATGGACTGAGCTACTGCCGCCCCCAATTAGCGAATCATTAGCGAGCCATTGCGGCTTCTCAGATATTTGGTAGCGACCTGTCGCTGTGTTTCCAGCAGCGAGGATGTCGCAGAAAGTGGTTGTTTTTTCACTGTGACATTGCTGCGTTTCCTGCTGATTTGTGCCCCAGAAACCAGATATTTTAAGCCAAAACATGCCATAAACAAGTGGTTTTTGTGTCTAAATCTAACCACACATTAACCACAGTGTTGTTTTATCACCTTGTGAGTCTGTGTGTGTGTTTGTTATCAAAATGTCGTCCTGAAGACGCCTATTGTAGCTACCACAGAAGCAGTTTTGAGTACCTTCGCAGGTGTTTATATGTCTGTTTGTCGGTGGACAGATTTTGTCAACATAATAGCGTCCCAACCGTGTGAGATGTAGTCACAAATCCTTACAAGTGTGTAGCTGAGATCACAATGATGGCCAAGTTCAAAGATGGGTGTGGTCCAAGCAAGGAGGCCCAAAGTAGAGGAGTAGGAAGTAGGGAAGGGGCCTTAGACACTCGACGTTACACACTGGGCCGACATTCCCTTTAAGTTGCGGATCGCTGTATCCCGGCTGGATTGATCCCATCACAAAATGGTCTCTAGTTTTGTCTCTCACCACAAAAGAAAGAGCTCACTTTTGTTACATTCTTTGTTTTTCCTTTTAATATAATGCCTTGATATTATTTATTCTTGGAATATTGTTAACAAGGACAGAAATAAATTACCTCTTAGAAATAACCACTATTGAAACATTTCTGTTGCTTAACTTGTTTGAAGAAGTTCTCTGTAGCTTTGTTAGCTACATTTTAAAGTAGCTTCCCTCAATACTGTAAATTACTGAAATTTTTAAGCTCAGGGCTGAGAGCCACAAAGAAGGTATTGTTAGACAGACTATAACACGTAGTTGGTTTTGGTGTTTTCATTAAATTTGTTGACAGTAAGAAAAGTCACAGATATCATCAGACTTCATCTCATTAATTTTATTCATACAGGAAAGGAATTAAAAGTAACATTGTGTGTTACAGTTAAAATTGACCTGAAAAACACACACACAATACAAAATAAAACAGAAACAGCTGACAGAGGCGAAACAACAAAACATAGGCAGAGTAGAGGACTGAAGTGGAGTGAGCAAAATGGGATCAGATTTAAATCAGTGGTTGCAGGTGTTTCCTTCCATCAGATAGTGTTTTTATGCCTGTTTGAAATGTGTAATAGAGGTTATTGCTCCAATGTAGTGTGGCATCTAGTTCCAGATGTTAGTATAAGTGTGACAAAATGATCTCTGACCATAATTGTTTTTGTACGGCGGTACAGGAGTAAGTGCATGCGAAATTATCATTTAAAGCATGAAAGGTAAATGAATTTCTCAAACTGACAGGCTCTCTTCGGTTTCTACAGAAACACTGACTCTTTGGTGGCTGAACTCGTCTGTTAACCAACGCTGGATCAGCGTATTGACACCAAAAATAACCCCCGTGTCCAAATTCAAAGAATGTGATTAATGTGTTCAGTCACCTGCCTGTGATGATACGTTTTGAGTGTCTGTGTGTGTTTGTCTTGTCCTCCATACTGTTATTTCGGCTTTTTACATCTCACAGCCTGTTTTTACACGCAGACACAGTGACAATTAGGCTTTAGACAGAGCGCTGGTTTATGATGTTTGCAGGACTTGTGTTAACATGCACACAGATTTGTGCACACGTTTAGCTTTAGTCTAACTTATGATGATGATTTAGTTGTGTCTGTATCAGCTTCTCTTCAGCTCTTCTACTTACACACTTTCTTTATTGAGAAAAATGTATGTCGCTGTACATTGCACATGTAGTTTTTGGCAGTTGGGGAGCAACACTGGAGCAGATTGATGAAAGGAGGTCATGAGTTAACGCTGAGGAGAGATGGATGGAGGGAGGGCAGCAGACAGGGGAGTGACAGAATATTGTGACAGATAGCTACGAGACAGACGATAGTCTGTCATCATGTAGCACCTTATGGGCGTCATACGTCAGCTGTCACAGCAGTATGTACACCCTCCACCCTTCCTGCTGCAAAACTCCACCAGCCACATGCCATACTGGTCAATTTTCTCATGGAAATGGGACCGAATTCTGAAAATTGCTTCGTGCTCAGTGTGGTGAAATAAAACTTCATCTTCACGGCACATTGGGTTTGATAAGAAACTATAAACTTAAACTGAAGTCCTGATGTAGGTTGTCTCATATACAGTACGTGACAACAAAGAAAAAACCTGACAGGGTTGCATGATTGCACGGGTTGGTTGCTTATACAGTTTAAAGAAGTATTTCACTACTGGAAAGATGGTCTTTTAATAAAACTATGCTGTGTATGCAGTAGAAAGACAGAAACACCTTTGAAATTTGGTGCTACATGACCAGATAAAACAGAGAAAAGGGACTATGGCATTTGCTTTTGCTCAAGAGGTAGAAAAGACCAGTAAACGCTCCCCTGGTGGGTGATGTGATGCAATCTCTTCTGGTTGACACAATGGCGGCCGGCTGGTACAAACAATATTGTATTCCAAATAAACAGTAAGTTAAGACATGTTTCTGAAAACATTTGAGTCGAAAAATAGGCTCTGCAGTAACAGAATCTTGGTTTATACATCTGTTTGATCAGAGCTAGGTTTGAGTTTGAGAGAGACACAGAGCTCTCTCTATCCACTTCTATACATTTGTATCCGAGGGTGTGGCGTGGGTGGTGGGCGATATGAAAATGTGGAAATATAGAAATACAGCCTGTAGTCAGAGCAACAGCCCAGTGAAACTGCGCCAAATGATGCAAAACACATCATCTGGGGGAGTATCGAGCACTGAATAGATAGAAGGCAGTTTATCACAGTTTATGTACACATACCATACATATTCATATGATACAGAGCTAGTTGAAAATCAGCGAACTTGGATTGGTCTGAGGTTCATAATGTTGGTAATTTGATAAGTTCATTTCACCACCAAGCAACTTTGTTGGTTTTTAAGCAGCTGTATCATAACAATGTGGGTAGTATGTGGAAATGAACTGTGGTAAACTTCCCTCCAGCTTGCCAGCACCCTGAGGTCATATTCACAAACACTCTGAGAATCCTCACAGAGCTCCTAACTTAGCCTAAAGTCTTTTAGTAAGGAGTCGTAGCTTAGGAGTGATTTAGGAAAGTTCTCTGAGCAAGGGAGAGACAGAAACTTTTACCTTGAGGAGGTGTGGTTGACCCTGTTGCTAGGTGTGATGCATTCTTTTTAACACATGTGATTGGTTGTCACAGACACGCCGCTTTATGAGCCTGCAAGGTGAGGACACCCAGTGGAAATAAAATGAACTGCTGACAGTGAAAGTGTTGTCATTGTTAGTGTGATCACTCTGCTGATGGAAGGTTGAGACAGACCCAAGTCATCACTGCTGCACTGTTGTGTTTTTACAGTTTTCCAAATGTCTTAGTGTTGTGATTATTTTATTCCTGGTGTTGTAGCGTTTGGTGGAATTGTGTGTGTATCCCCAATCAGATCAACCACATGTATTATCCCTGCACCTATCCCTGAAATCTGTAGCATTTCATTTCCTTACTGTCATTCATTGGAGAATATTTGCCTGACCTCTTTTGTTTCTGCCATTTTCTCCTCTGCTTAAGAAACTCTTAAGCCTCTTAAAAGTCCCCCCCCCCCCCCCC
>NC_065506.1:45687627-45727069 GCF_006386435.1 Epinephelus moara | reverse complement strand
CCTAACAGTTTTTCACCTTAGGAGCTCTTTTAAGATCTAAGATGCTCTGTGAATAACTTTTATCTTTGCAAGGGCCTAGTCTTAACTTTAAGGGGAAATTCTCAGAAAACCTCTGTAATATGAAATTGTTACCAGCTGGCTGCTTCATTGTTTGTGTTTATTGGCCTGGTGCGGCGCAGTGCATTCTGGTATTTGTAGGTTTTCTACCTCTTCTGTAAAAGCAAATGCCACAGCCCTTTCTCTCTGTTTCTCTGGTCATGTAGCATTGATTAAAAAGTATTTGCATCTTTCAGCCCAGTTTTATGAAAAGACCACTTTCCTAGCAGTGAAATATTTTTTTAAAGCTGCGGTAATCAATATTTTTACAGTAGCAATGAGTCAAATAACTGTGTAACGTGAAAGCTGTCGCTCACAGTGAAGAACATACCGAGACTTATCACCAGCACTGCAGTTCAGTCAGCTCTACAGAGCGTTTAGCCTTTTTTCACCTTAAAGAATTGGTTTTACTGCCCACAACTGTTTTGGTTCAGTCTCAGTGCTCTCATCCACCTCATAATGGAGGCAGCAGGCAGCTGTTTTCAGTGATGAACCCTCAGCAAACTACCTGTTCAGCACCAAAGAGCAGAAAGACAAAGTTAGCAACTAGCTGGTGAACATATAGAGGGGCATTCAGATGTATATTCAGGAGTCATTGGGAATCAAACCAGAGATAAAGAGAGGGAATATTAGACCTGCATTCAGTGTGTAAACTATACCATGGCTTTCAGGGTAGGCACAAGGAGAGGACTGACTGTGACTATCGGTACAAAGAAACATCCACAGCTGCAAGCGTCTACGCCTGTACATGATTTTTTAAATGTTTTTTATATCTGAGTGAAGTTTATGATATGGCACCGCCACACTTCGATGGTGACGGCAAGAATAGCGTGCATGTATCTTTATTAAAGTGCATTGGTGATGATTATCCTCATGCATGAATCATACATCAATAATAACCTAATTTTATGATCCGTAATAATGAAGAAACAGAAAAATGGAAATACATGGCAAAAAATTCACATAGCATTTTTTCAGGGGAGCTCATATTTTATTAAGAGGAGCCAAGCTCCCCCGTGGCTCCACTGTAGTATGAATCGGGTCTACACTTGTCAGGTGGCGGTAACGTAGCACTGTGTTGCTGGACGTGTAATTTGGCAACTGCTAGCGAACATGTTGGCCAAGTTAACATCATGACAAAAGAAAAAACAAAGGATAATGCTGCTTTTAAGTCTTATTCCTCTTGTACCAAGTAGCAAGTCAGAGCTGTGAGAAGATGTAATTTGGTTCTGGTGCAGTTTCATTTGTTTGACAATTTGTTTAATACCAGTGGTCTGAAACAAGGCAGGTCAGTCTACACATCTCATCATCTTTACAAATCAAGTAAATATGATCAAAAACTAGTTGAACCCTTGGTCTTGTCATTTCAAGCACATGTTTTAGTAGCTGTGTGAACAGTTTTAATGAGGGATAACTATCAACATTTTGGGCGTGCTTACTTTTACTTTTGCCTCCAATATGTCTGATCATCTGTCTGCTTGTGACTGTTGCCCCTTTTGGCTTCGCTGTAGAAATATTTAACACAGTATGGAAAGAAATCGCTACTGCGGTCAGCAGCTTTGCAGTGGACAATCAAACCCAAGGTTGAAATACTATTTTATACCTCCATGAGATGTATCGACCAGTAGCCTACAAATATTAATCATATTGGCCATTACATAATATTCATATAAAAGCTTACAATTGACCCACACTGAGGAGCATATGGCTGTGCGTATCAGGTCTGCCTCCATTATAGGCATAACAGGTGGCCGAGAAAAAAACAGATGCGCCACTTGGGTCTGAGGCGGACATGGTTAAAAATTTAATAACTCGTAGGCTACTGCCACTTAAATATTTACCCAGTTGCAGGGTTTATTTATTTTATTTTAACGATATTTTAGTGATAAATGATATAAATGTGTTGGCTTGTCTGGGTATATGTAAAAAAAGTTTTAGATGAATTAAAGCCGGGCACCAGTGGTGTTCATCGTTCGTTCAGCCAGGAGCCAGTCACTGCCACTTGTGTATGTCTTTACAATATTCATATTTTCTAATAGGCTATACATTTTCAAGGGATCGATATGTGGCTGCAGACACTTAGATGCCAGTCACAATATGGTCCAAGTTCATGCTGACTCAAATCTGTGTGCACAAACTGAGACGTGACGGGAGATTTGACCGAAGCCTTCCCTCACATCCACACTGTGTGGAAATGACTGTACTCCCAGTGCAAAAATAATCTCAACTCAAAGGTCCACTTACTACCTCTTTCTGAGCTCTCTATTGCATCTTCATGGTCTTCGTATATGTCATCTGTTCAGGTGTCATCCTGTGTGTTCGGTCATGTGAAATGGGTTTTTGCATATCAATATCAACACAGTAATGACTGTTAAATGTCAGCTCTACTTAAAGTGAGTCATTGGTTAAAGTCATGCAGCGTCCTTCCTCTCTTTAAATGCAGCGTTAGTTTGCGAGGAGGTCTCTGTGACTGCTTGTTTTCATTTTATTTCCTCATCAAGTTAACAAGCTCAGCAGCTTAATTAAATGAATGAGTTGGTGGTTTTGTGTGAATGGATCATAATCAGTACAGGCAGCTTCAAGTGCAGCAGCTGGAGCGCCGGCATCAATGTGTGTGTGTGTGTGTGTGTGTGTGTGTGTGTGTGTGTGTGTGCATGCGTGTGTGTAAATCACGGGCACTGCCTGTTTTCTGTGTCTGGGGACTGGAGCTTGGAGCAAAGGATTGTGGGTGCAGTCTGGTTCTGGTTGACTGGCCCTGACAGCGAGCGAGCGAAAGAGAGAAACAGCAGAGGAGAGGAGGAGAGAGAGAGAGGAGGGTGATGGTCTGTAATTAGTGCTTGAGGCCGACCGACCGACTGCCACATTCCACATCTGTAAATGACAGACTGCAGGCTGGACGCTCTCTCTCTCTCTCTCTCTCTCTCTCTCTCTCTCTCTCTCTCTCTCTCTCTCTGTCCCTCTCTTGTTTGTCTGTCTATGTCTCTCGCCCTCCTGCTCCAGTTTGGTCAGACAGTCTCCAGTTGTTTCCACATCACAGCGTTCAAACCTCCAGAGGAGCAAGGAGATGAAGGCGGTCCTCATCGTCCTCCTCCTCTTGTGCCTTTATACTCGCCTGTCCTCTCCTCTCCTCCTCCTTCTGTGACAGCGACCATCCCTTCATCTTTTTCACCTCAGGTTTTAAACCTGCAGCCCGTCACATGAAACATCCTTAGCTTTTCTGATAAAGAAAGTATTACTTTTACTCGGTAAAGTAAATTGTTGGACTGAGGTAAAATAGCTCACCCTACTTGAGTTTGTGAAGAGGAAATATGTTGTTAGAAGTAAATTTTAAGAACATATTTACATACATAGGATAGTTTTACACAGTCTCTGGCAGTTACAGTCATGTTTATAACTGTGAAGTCACGTAAGGATGAAGAACAGACATCAGTATCACTCATTCATCCCACTCTCTGTCCCCCCTTTACTGAGGAGGGTCACGGTCTGTAAGTCGGCTGCCTCAGCTACATTTTAAGATAAAGTTTTAGACTTTATACCGACACCTTTCATTTTAGTTTGTCTTTAACAGTTTGCTGTTAGCCCTGCTAGCGCAATGTGCTTGCGTAAACCAATTATAAACCATAATGACGTTGAATGAGACACTGTGGACAGAGCAGATTGAAATCATCGCTTTCTACATGCTGAACACGTGTATTGATATACTAACCTATTGGCTTTTTAATGGCAAAGGTTTTATTGCACTTACAGTAACAAGTAGGTGTTGGATGTTAGCCGCTGCTGCTAATTAGCTTGTGCTAACACTCTGGAGATCGTCCCGCAGCGCTTTGTCTAACCTGTGTCTGGTGGTCGGAGATCAGACCCTCGGTGCAATCTTGTTGTCTTCCTCTGGAACTGTGAAAGACGTCCACACTGTGACATGTTTTGCCCTCTAGACAGCGTGCTGCAGTTGTTGTTCTTCTTCTTCTCTGTGTTTATTGGTGGCTCACAAACCAAGGTTAAAGGTACATGTACTGACACCCACTGTGTCGGGTGTGTAGATGCTGCCATTGTTAAGTCAGTGAAAGCAGTTTGGCTTCGTATTATTGGTGCTGTTTATCGGCTATAATTTTAATTCTTGGAATAATGCATAATAATAATAAAACTGTCCCATTATCAGCCGATCATTTATCAGCCCGATATTTATCTTGCATCCCTAGTCACATGCTTAGTTGTCGTCAACTAAAGTAATCTCGAAGTTCTATTCCTGTAATCTGCACTGCATTCTCCCTACTGTTGTCTGACTTCACTCTGTTGTGTGTGTGTGTGTGTGTGTGTGTGTGTGTGTGTGTGTGTGTTGTGTGGAGGACGTCAGCCCCAACATATAGAGAGCAGGAGAGAGGCTGCAGCATGATGATACATGAAACCAAAACTTTTAAAAGTAACGATAGCAGAGCCGATAACTTAGGAGCTTATTAATATGACGGTCTTTATTAATTTTGCCGTGGGCCGTGACTCCGTATCCATCCCGAGCCGAGCCACTTGGAGGTTGCTTCTGGGCTGGATGTGGCCAGCGGGCGTCCGATTGAATAGGCCTACTGTATTCTGTGTTCTGTATTCTGGTATGAATGTTTGGTATCCACTAAAGATCTGCACAAGTGTGTCTACCTTCACTATTCTCTCATTCCATTTCAGCATTCACTCATTTCATTCTTCCACCTCTTCAGAGAGTATCACCTTAAAACAAGTCTGTGTGTGTGTGTGTGTGTGTGTGTCACGGTCTGATGATCTGCTGTACAGTTTTACTCCCAGGTCTCTCCCATCTCGGTGTGATGGATCGCAGGGTGCTGGCTGGCTGTCCTCTGTGTCACACTGAGCTTCAGTCTATATGTGACAGTGTCCGCAGAGAAAACACAGCCAATATCAAATCAGTCTTTTTTACAACGAGGCGAGAGAGCAGCGATCAGACTGTGGTATATTTTATCTGTAGGCTCTGTGGCAACACTTCAGTCTCCACAAACTCACCTTGTTTTGTCAAATGCACAGAAATGGATAATTAAAATACCAAATATGTCGTATTGAATTCTGGGAAGATGCATGTATGAGATATCAGTATTTCTAAACAAAAATGAATAGTAATGTTTAATGTATGGCAGCTTTGGAGTGAATATTTCAGGGTATGCACATCATCATGTGAGCTCAGAGATACTACTCCATGAATCCTGCAGTTACTGAATAAAAATAGAGTAAAACACAGTTACCACACAGTAACTATTTAAATACACTCCCTAATAATACCTCTGAGTCGTCTCTGAATCATTAGTTTGGACCTGTAACCGCGGTAACGCAGTGTTGCTGTGCTGTTACTGAACAACTAGATGTCACATAAAAATGTTTTCCAACTTGTTCCTCCACGTTTTGTTGAGAAAGTCTTGACAGCAGCAGGGGGATGGAAACTGTTTGTGTTTGTGCACCTGCAGGATGTCAGATAGCCGAACATGGGTGGCAGCTTCACGTTGATGAGCTTATGGCATACTAAAATATTTATAGCAGTTTTTCGACCAGTCTTTGCTTCTTCAGCTGCTGCCGGCTGAAATGGGGATCCACCAGATCTTGTGTAACATGAGAAACTGCTGAAGTCTGGACTTTGTGTTTTCGAAGTGGCATCGATCTGAATTATAAGGAGGGTGGTTGTGTGTAGTTTCTATTAAATGCACTTAGCATCAAAAGTAAGTAGACACAGGATGGTTGCTGTGTTGGTGCATGAATTGGCTCAGTGTCAGATTGGCTTCTCCTGCTGCAGAGTCCATATGTTGTGTGTAGCCATTAGTGTCTATATCGATGTTAAATATACCGTATGTGTTACATAAATGCAGCAAAGACATGTGGAATAAATTTATGAAGTGGGCAAAGCTCCAGCCCCTTCAGAGCTTTATTTTTTAATAAAAAAAAAAAAAACTTAAATAGATCTAAACTAATAAAAAAATCCCCCAAAATTAAAAATTATGTTATGAAAATTAAATTTGCAGCACAGTCTGAAATTTAAAGCGACATAGTCTGTTGTTGTTGGCCACATAGGAACAGCAGAACAAGTTGTAGATTACAGCTCAAATTATTAGTCAGTTATCAATTTGTCAGTCGATGATTAGCTCCTGAATTGAGATAATAATTTAAGGTGGAGAGAAAGTTTGATTTAAACAGACACTTTGCCGATTTTAAACCAGGTCTGTGTCACCACCGTGTGGGGAATGTGTGCAGATGAGAAGCGTTAAGGTGCCCCCCCTATGCCGGAAGCCCATGCAGTGAGTAGAAACCCACAGGATGACATGAAGTGATGCATTACGCATCATCCGGTGGATTTCAGCTGGCGCACAGGGGGCACCTTAACCAGGTTCATCATTCATAATCCACACTGGAGTGACACAGACCTGGTTAAAAATTGGCAGTGTATTCCTTTAATGAGAGATATTAATCCAAATGGTAAATGGACTGCACTTGTAAAGCGTTTTTTTAGTCTTCCAACCACTCAAATCACTTTTACACTACATGTCACGTTCACCCATTCACACACACATTCACACACTGGTGGCTGAGGCTTCCATGCAAGGTGCCACCTGCTACTCAGTGACCATTAACTGGCACTCACACGCAGATGGAACAGCCATCGGGAGCCATTTGGGGTTCAGTATCTTGCCCAAGGATGCTTTGACATGCAAGCTGGAGGGGCTGGGGATTGAACCGCCGATCTTCCTCTGCAGAAACGTACAATGCCATTGTTACGCCTCCACACCGACGATACCTGTGGCCAGAGGCATTTTGTTTTCGGGTTGTCCATCTGTCATCCGACCCATTCTTGTAAACAAGTTTAGGGCTGTCGCGGTTTGGGAATTTTTCCTGCGGTGAGTCAGAGTGGCTCAACAGCACGGTGTGCGGTGATACCGCCGCCCCCCCTTCAAAAAAAAAAAAAGCTAAGCAGCTAGCAAATTTTTTGTTAATTAGGCTACTCAATTACTAAACTCATAGTATATATAGTATAGTAATAGTAATAGATATATACAAATAAAGCTTATTATCATATAGTTATAAAAAGACATGACAATGTTATAACACTTCTTAGTTTATTGAACTGTTGTTCAGAACAATCAGACTTTTAAGGCTAAATCTTCAAGTGCAAATAACAGCATCTTGCTGAAATGAAAAACAAGTGCCTGTTTTTTAAAAACAATACAAAAATAAGACGTATAGCAAAAATCAATTCAGCAGACTTTGAAGGCTAAATCTTTTAGTGCAAATAACAGCATCTTGAACTTCACAGCTGAAATGAAAAAAACAAGTGCCCGTCTTTTTAAACACAGGCTATACGAGGCACTTTCACATCACAAACAAATCTCCTTGAGCCTATAAAGAAATAACACGATTTATACCTGGGCAATGTCCTTTTTGCGTGCGAGAAAAACAAGCATATTCACCTTTTGAGGTTTGAGAGAGGATCGGAGTGGAGTTACAATATTTCCAGCGGCACTGAAAACTCTCTCCGATAATGCGCTTGTTGCGCAGATGCACATGAATTTGCAGGCGACTTTGGAGAGGAGAGGAAATCTACCTTGGTTGTCGCGCCACCATGCGAGCGGGTCTGCATTGGAGTCGATGGGATCCTCCTGGAGATAGCGTGTGAGTTCGGTGTCAGCTCGAACTCTCTTGGGTATGGTTGCAAAGGTGGTTGTCTGTGGCTTCAGCAGGTCTCCAAGGGTTTTTCTTTTAGCCGCTGGTGGCATCGCTGTTTGCGCCGAGGACTGCTGTTGTACAGCAGCTGACGCACTGGCACCGCTTCCTCCGTCTTCCACATCTAATATCTCCTCAATCAGCATGCACTTTGCCTCCTCCGTGTCATCATCAAAATTTTTGCCCCGGTATCTAGGGTCCAACAAGCAGGCCTTTGCCAAAAGTTTTTGTAAGGCAGCTGGTCTGTACTTCTCCTCCAGAACACTGCACATCTTGCGCTTGATGTCCGAGGTCAGAGTGGTGTCCTCATCCGATGGTTTTAAAACATCTTCAGTGAGGAGTTTCAGGACGGGTTTAATTGATGAGACGGTGACATACGTCTCACCAGAGAGCAGATCCGTAAATTCAGCAGCTGGCTTTAATGCTGCATTCACTGACTCCAAAACGGCAATGTCCTGCCAGCTGGGAATGAGAAGCTGATGCCGCCGATCGTCCACCAGAACTCTTTTTATGGCCGTGGTTTGCTCCAAGACCCGGTCCACCATTCTCTGTTTGGAGCCCCATCTTGTTGGACAGTCCTGCATGGACGAGTGATGAAAGTTAAATTATTGAACTGAAATTAGGCCGGGTACACCTGCTTAGTTTTTTTTTTAATGAATAGCCTAGGCTACATTTTAAATTATTTTTCGTTTCAGTGTTTTTTTTCCTAAACGAAAAATATTTTTACCATCTCAGAAAGCCAGCAACTTTTTTAACTCAACTGCATCAATGATTTTATTTAAAATTATTTGCATAATAAAAACCCAAACGGTCTGTCAGCCTGGTGGTTACAGTGTTATAATATATAATATAATATATAACTTCTGAAGGCTACTTTACCATTATGAGCCCGTGCTGCGGGGTTTGGAGCTCCGCTTGCGCTTTCGCTAGATCTCTTCTCTTCAGCCAGCTCTGGGAGAACGCACCCACTAAGGAGTGACAGGCCCATTGCTCGGGCTGTGCGATCCTTAACGCTTGCCATTGCGTTTGTCACTGCTAGGTGTAAATTATGTCCAAAGCAGTTCAGCCACGTCCAGCTCATTTTTTTCACTGCTGCAACAATGTTTGCCCCGTTGTCCATGGTTATGCACGCCAGCTTCCTCTCATCCAGTGACCACTCATCAAATGCACTGCGGAGAGCCTCTGCGATGTTGTCGGATGTGTGATTCTGCGGCATAAACACCGTTTCGAGGCAGCGTGATTTTAGAGTCCAGTCTGTGGTCAGGTAATGTACAGTAAGACTCATGTAAGGTGTCATATTTACGCTTGACCACATGTCAGTGGTGGCAGAAAAATAGTCCACATTTTTGAGCTCACTCTGAACCGATGCTCTGGCTGTATTGTACATTTTCGGGACAGCAGTCTCTGAGAAGTAGGTTTTCCCTGGCAACTCGTATTGCTTGTCAAATTTCTGAAGCAGCGACTTGAATGCCGGTTTCTCCACCGTGTTAAACGGCACCATCTCCTCAACCAGGTACCGTGTAACAGCATCTGTTAGGCATTTATGTCTGTCACTTCCAGTGCTGTACTTGGAAACTCGAGCAAAGGCTTCGGCGACTCCAAGTTGTCGGCTGGCACCGGCTGCTGCGCGACTCTGTGTGGGTCGTGCGGGTGGCGGCAGCCTCGCCTCTATAGCGGGATGGTAGCTTGCTAGGTGAGACTTTAAATTCGAAGTGTTTCCTCGTTTTACTTGGATCTTTTTGAGGCAGATTTTACAAATTGCCTCATCTAAATTAGNGTGTGGGTCGTGCGGGTGGCGGCAGCCTCGCCTCTATAGCGGGATGGTAGCTTGCTAGGTGAGACTTTAAATTCGAAGTGTTTCCTCGTTTTACTTGGATCTTTTTGAGGCAGATTTTACAAATTGCCTCATCTAAATTAGCTGGTTCCCCCTTTTCATTTGGCTGAAAGCCGAAATGCTCCCAAAGGGGAGAAGTAACATTTGGCTTCGGTACAAATGCAGCTGCCATCTCTCCCGCTCTCACTGCGTAATGTGGCGAGGTCGGGTCACGTTGGTCACGTGCGGTGGTGGCGGTGGCCCAACATGCACCGTGGTGGGCCTCTTAGTACTGCGGTGATTCATTTTTGCGGTTATCACGACAGCCCTAAACAAGATACCTGAAGAACACCTTGAGGGAATTTCTTCAAATGTGGCACAGATGTCCACTTGAACTCAACGATGAACTGATTAGATTTTGGTTTTCAAAGGTCAAGGTCACTCTGACCTTGCAACCTTCTTATTGTTTTGACTGCATCATCTCAAGAATGCCTTGAGGGAGTTTCCTCAAATTGGGTAAAAAATAAACAATTTGTCACTGTGACATCACAAAACATGTTTTTGGCCATAACTCATGAATTCATACACTAATTATAACAAAATTTAACGTGAATGTCTAATAGGATAATATGATGAAGTAATGACATTTTATATCTAAAAGGTCAAAGGTCAAATTCACTGTGACATCATAATATTCCGCAAAAATACTTTTCTGCCCATTACTCAGCGTCATATCTCAGGAACAGAAGGGGAGACATTTGGTCAGATACTGAATTGGTGGCTCTAATCTTGAAACTGTGCTGATTGTATAGATCTGCTGTGTTGCCGGGGGGAAGATGTGTGTGAAGCGTCTGTGTTTTCACAGACATGGATGTAAACTGCAACTGTTTGTGGTTTGTGGAAACCTACAACTGCACAGCTGTCATTGTAGTTGATGACTGGGCTAAATGAAAAGTTATATGAAGATGTAAAGATGTTTACTTTTTACTTTGAAGCCACTGGTCAGGGGCTGGAGATGCTTTGCTCATCACATCTGGACTGTGATGTATGTTCTGCCTGTTGTGTGGCGCCACTGATGTGGGCACATGATGCGTGCCCTTTACAGTCCCCTTTCAGGGGAGACAAACCGATGCAGTACCATATAGGCTGCACTACATGCTAGAAAACATGCGTGCTGGTTCCTCACCGCATTCAGCTGGTGCCCTTTTCATTCTTTTTTTTTTTTTTTGCTGCTGATCATGACCAATGATATATATTATTTAAAATCACTCAAAACATGTTTCAGAACATGTATGTCCACCTCTGAGAGCCCTCAGAAATGTAGGAACAAGTTATGTTGTGTTCACACTGGGCGTAAGTAAAACAATTTGCATGAGTGAATTACACTAAAGTCAATGTAAAGACACGATTGTTTGGGAATTCCCGCTGGGCAGCACGATGGATGCGACGCGAATGACGAGAAATACGCAGCGCAAATGAAGCGAGTAGTACAGTTTCACGTCATATGCTTATTCATGAGAGTTGAAAAATTTGAACTTCAGTGACCATTTGGCGCCGCTTTAGTCAATTAGCACTGAGATCCTCCGCAGACGTATGACCCCAAGAACGTGCCGGCGGAAATTCATTCATTGATTCAGCGATTTCACACACGTGTGACGTGAGTTGTGTGGAAGTGTGAAGTGAGTCGACACAAAATATTCTAGCGTTCGAACTCGCACACAATGCAAACATTTGTTACAGCGACAGATTTATATAAAAAATTTCACTGTTAACAGTTAGGGCCCTGAGACACAAAGTCGATGGTCGGCTGTTGGTCAATGCCTGGCCATCAGCAGTGACTGTTTCTTGGCACTAGTCTGTTCTGACTGACAGATTAGCTCAGCATTCGCAAATTATTTTTCTAGCCATAGAGCTCTTTATCAGAAAACGTTAAGAATTGTGTCATTGTTCACTGGCGCAAGGTAAATATGCTTTGGTTTTTCAACATAGAGTGTGCCAGTAAACCCGGAACTCCGTTAGCGCTTTTAGCACTTCCGGTTCTCTCATCTAAAAGTCAGTATGTTTTTTGAATGGGATTTTGGTAAAATGCTTCAAATAAGGTCTGTGGTTAACAAAAGCTTAAGCAAGTTTCAGGTTTTGTTCTACGACATAAAACACGTCAGTAAATACCCTACTTGTGAATTTTGAAGCTTTTACGTGTCGTAAAAAAGGCGGTTGCTAACAAGTTGCTCAATACGACTACAAACCCTGTCGGGGACATTAAACGTCATCACCCCCGAACAGGCGAGAGTGCTGGCAGTCCGCCATTACAGCTTCTTATTTAGCTTAAACAGTCCGATTTCCCCATTATACAATGTTTTTAAAATAAAGCGGCCGAAATCAGTTGAAAGCTTAGTGGCGGTGACGTCAAGAGTCATGCGACCGTGGAGTAGTCATGTAGTCCGTTAAAGCCTAACGTTAGCTTTTTACTTCTGGCGATCGCATTTAAGCTTCAAATGCGGTATGAAAGGTGTTCATATGTGAAGATTATCTCGCTGAACAAAACCTGTAAGTATCATAAACTTGTGTTAGCCACAGAGCTTATTTTCTGACATAATCCAAAACGCAATGCAAAAATCACATTCACTTTCTCTTCCGGGAACCAGCGCGATGCTAAACTTCCGGGTTTTGACGTCAGCCCTGGCACACTCTATTGGCTTGTGTTGTTAATGTGTTAACTGGCTAAGTAGTGTGTTGAATCAGTCCTGTTGGTCTCCCACTTTCCTATTATGTGTGATGATAACAGATCACTGCTGCTGGCTGTAGTGTTTGTGGTGTGTTCAAGTGCAACTTTTTGGTGGTTAAACAGGTGACGTGAGGTGACGCAACAATTGGCCTTTGTCTCCCCTAGTTCTTTGATATCGGTTTGGTGTGTCTGAGCCTTTAAGTCCAAATTTCCCTTTTAGCGGTTTGATAAATAGAGGCCCAGAGCAGAAAGAGCACTCTGCAGTATCAGATTACACAAAAAGGACCTCTAGGTTTTAAAAGGATGATCAGAAGATTTTTTTCGGTTTCTGCTTAATCAAATGTCATGAAACAGACTAATTTTTGAAGGTAATTGAGGGCACAGTTGTTACTTTCAGGGTTGTAATGGGAAGATTGTAGTAGAAGCCAACACACCATAGCAACACAGCATCTTCCATGATTAGCTGTTTCCTCTTTCTTTCTTTGTGTAGGTGCGTATAGACGTACTGTACATGCCCAGCTGTATCTCGTTTGTTCCTGCCTCTCCAGCTCTAAAACAACTGTGTGATTACTGTCAGCGCTGGTGTGTCACGGCCTGTCACACTTTGACAGTTAGGCTGAGTCGGGCGAGTTGGGCTGTGTGTTTGTGTGTGTGTGTGTGTGTGTGATCACTGACCTTTATCTCTAAATCCTTTTTACCTCCTGCGTGTTTGTGGTCTGAGGCTGAAAACTCTCTGGACCAGTTATCCAGATATAAATGTGCTTTTGTTAATTGTTACCATGATGGGGAATCACATGCAGAGCAGTTATAACATAATAGGCCTGTTATATTCCTGCAGCCATGATGTTGATGAGCGGTGTGATAAAGCAGCTGCTGCCTCTGTGTCTGAGTTTTCTGTTGCAGCATGACTGCAGATAAGGAGTGGAATTTAAAGGAACGTTCAGACATTTTGGGAAATGCGCTTGTTTGTCTTTTTCGCCCAGAGTCAGATGAAAAGATTAGTAACTGTTCTGTCTCCACACCAGGATGTGTTGGGCTTAACTTAGCACGGAGGCTGGAATCAAAGGGAACGGTTTACCTACTGCACCCTTCTGCTGTGGCTAGGCAGTATGACAATATACTGTATGTTGTAAGAGAATATAAATTTATATAGTGTCAGAAATGTTGTCACATGGTTTATATCGTGGTAGCAATCTCTTTAACATCTCAGTAGTATCAGGCCACCTTTCCTCTGTGGTAATACTGGATTCATAGAATTTTCCCATCAGTGATTCGTTACATATTTAATCATATTAGACATTTACATCCAGTAAGTTTCTATATTATTTATGTTGAAATTGTGATTTGACAGAGTGAAATATTCAAATTGCAAAATCTTCAACTTGAATTGTCTCTGACTGACTGCTTTGAAAACAACTGACTTGTGATTATGCCCGGGACAACTATATCTTGTTTAAGATTATGAACACCACAAAGGCAAGTCTGGAGCTGAACCAATCTGGTCTCACTCCCAGCTTGTCAAATATCAATGCTTGGTCAGTGGCCCATTGGCGCCAGACACCTATTCACAAAGGCACCCTTCAGATAGATAGATATCACTATCAGAAATACTTAATTGTTCCCCGAGGGGAAATTGTGATTCATTACAGTCGCTCCAGTGCAACAGAGAATTATAAGAAGTAAGAATAAGAGTGTGAAAAAAGTGTGTAAATATAAAGCAATGAAATAAAATAGAAATTAAAATGTGCATTAACATAAAATTAAAAATAAAATAAATAAATAAAAAAGATAGATGGATACTTTCTTAATCTTGAGGGAAATTAAGGCACCCAGTAGATTTTTACACAACACTGCACATTCAAAAGCACAGTCACACACATGGATAGAGAAAACAGGTAAAAAGAATAGAAACATAAGAACAAAAAACAGCAGTGTGATGATTGTCTTGCCCCAGGATGACTACAAAGATCAGTTGAATCAAATGGAAACAGCGGCAGTATGACAGGCCCGGGTGGCAGCATTTCCTGACCCTCCAAGCAACTACCTGAGTATAAAGACAGAGGAAGTCCCCATCAGGCAGCCAGGAGGTGACGTGATAGTTCAAACAAACACTGGACTTTCACCTCAGCTCCGGCTGTTTGTGTGCCCCAGGAAACCAAAAGTCAGTGGTGTTATTTTGATAGTGTTGTGTGCTATTATGTGTAGCATACTATGCTACTGACGTATGTCACGTGATTTATGCTGAATAGTTTTACATTACTTTATTAACAATTATGTAGAATTTTGTCATATAGATCACTTTATATTTATTGTGTTTATATGTCCATCCTGGAAGAGGGATCCCTCCTCAGTTGCTCTTCCTGAGGTTTCTACCATTTCTTCCTGTTAAAGGTTTTTTTTGTGACGTTTCTCCTTATCTGCTGTGAGGGTACTAAGGACAGAGGGATGTTGTATGCTGTAAAGCCTCTGAGGCAAATTGTGATTTGTGATAGTGGACTTTATGAATGAAATTGAATTGAACTGAACTAAAATACATATTTTAACTTAATCATGATGTTTTTTTCTAAAAGTGTTGTTATTATAGATTTCTTTTGAAAATGGAAGTTTATTTTTAAAGGAGAAAACGCATGTAATGAGCGTGAACTGACAGGCCGTCCTTTAATGTCCAAATTTGACACAGGACGGGTACCTAGAGAGTCATACTTTGAAGTGACAGGCCACTGACCAAGTGTTGGTGTTTGAGAGTGAAAATGTGTTGGTTAAACTCACAGAAAATAATTTCATATGAGATATTTCTCATCATCGCCACCTTAGGAATCCTGTCTGTCGACACTCATTACCTCGTGGGATCAACTTTCAAATAAGCCTTTTATTTTAACAAGAGCCCCAAAGAAAAAGAACACCTGGAGAACACCAATGCCATAATCCAATATTGGAACTAACAATTATTTTCTTTGTTGACTAATTTGCTTGTTTATTTGATTAGATGTTTGGTCTTTGAAGAGTTAGAAAATGGTAAAAAAAAAATGTCGATCACTGTTTCCCAAAGCCCAAGATGATGTCCTGAAATGTCTTGTTTTGTCCTCAGCCTAAACATATTCAGTTAACTGTCACAGAGGAGTATAGAAACAGAAAATATTCACATTTAGAAAACTAGAATCAGTTGACAACTAATCGTTTAATCGTTGCAGCTCCGTCATTAAAAGCACATTTGTAAATTCAGAGAAGAGAAAAATATTTCAGTCCCGTCAGTGTCCAAAGCACCATCACTCACAGTGTATAACAGCAGATATTTATTGAAGATGGTTAATCGCCTCTAATTTAATTGTCACTGACTGTAATTCATTTTGTCACCTTCTTGTCTCGTCTTCGTCTCCCGCCAATAAAGCATCGAATGATATGAATTGAAACGGAGAGCGAGACAATTGGCTTGATGTCAGAATCAATGCAGATGTCATTAATAATTAAAATGTTTTTGTATTAGATGACTCTTGTAAAAAGTAATGGAAAGAAAGGTGGTCGAAGACAGGCAGCATTTTGAGGCTGCGTCAAGGGGCAAATTTGCCGGCAATTACATCTGGCAACCTTTGATTTTTTTGGTCCAAAATGTCATTCCGTGTCGCCGATAACGCTGAGTCACTACTGTTGCCCAAATGCCTGCAGCTTAACAATCTCAAGCACTGGAGTTATGCTGCTGGTATCAGTGAGATTACTGTGTGTGTGTGTGTGTGTGTGTGTGTGTGTGTGTGTGTGTGTGTGTGTCTGAGTGTGTCTGAGTGTGTGTGTGAGAGATAGAGACAGAGGGAGACGGACTGATGCAAATGGAAAGAGACAGAGGAAGAGTCTCTGTCCTTTTCTTTGATCTCTCCTAGCCCTGTGTGTGTGTGTGTGTGTGTGTGTGTGTGTGTGTGTGTGTGTGTGTGTGTGTGTGTCCGTACACAGTGGGGATTTAAAAAATACATTTATCTAAGGTGGCCGCCTGCTTTACACACTTGCCTGTAAGGTCTGTGTAAATGAAACCTTCCTTAGAGGCTGTTATGTCATCCTATCCACCTGTGTTTGTGTGTGTGTTCGTCTGTCTCCGTCTTTGTCATCACACACACACTTGACAGGCGCCAGTCTCTGTAATGTCTGTAGACAGCTCAGTGGTCCGTCCCAGTACTGGCAGATGGTGTTCATTGACCAGTGCCCTTTCCGTCCCTCCTTCCTTCCTTTCTAGACCCCTCCTTTCCTTCCATCCTTCCTCAGTCTCGCTCCCTTCCTCCATCCAATCCGGATAAAGGCATGTCCCTCGCTTGCCTTGAACTTTGAAAGCCCTCACCAGACAGTAGCAATTGCCAAGGATTTAGTGCTTCCCACTGTGCTGTGCATGTGTGTATGTATGCAAATGTTTATGTGTGTTTATATGTGTGTGTATGTGTGTGTGCGCAGACAGATGAAATGGTCTGCCAATTTACCCTCTGTAAAGTCTGTCTGTGTCCAGCTCCAGCTTCACAGCTAAGGGATGCTGCTGCTGGGTCACAGTTTATAGAGTAGTAATTCTCAATAATTAGGTTCTGTACTGTGGGAATGGTTCTGTTTTATGCAAGTTTTTCTTCCCGTGAATACTGTTCAATGTTTTTTACGATTAGATTTTCACCTCTGTGAAGCTCTTTTGGTTCTTTATGCTTGTTTTACACCCTTAGAGGAGGCTGTGTTAATGGAGTTCTCCGTGGTTGGGACATGGCTGTGATGGCGTATGTTACAGGTTTAATGCAGCTCCTGTATTCATCATGGGTGTGTGTATCTCCATCTTTGAAGACGGGATATGTGTTTAGATTTGTGGTGCCACTTAGAATAGAAGTAATCTCTCAAGACAGATTCTGCAATTTACATTGTAGAATCTGTTGGCAGCCCTGTGTGAAAGACGACCGGGAGGGGGGGCTTTGAGTTTGAACGATGCTGCGCTTTAGCCAATCACAATGGAGGGGGCGTGGCCGAGACGTGCAGGTGTCCCCATAGCGACCTCTCCACCCAAAACGCCGTCTCGTCAACGTGAAAAAAAATATTTTTTCCAGCGGATGTCTTAGTTACAACATGATTGAGCTAACTGGAGTAGTTTCATGTCGTATCTGACAACGGGAGGCTTTTAACAGATGACGTCCTGATGTTAGCTTTGCTAACTGTCCCTGTCAGCTGCAGCCACTGATGCTTTCTAGACATCGTGATTTCCCATAACTGAATAAATACCACACATAGCAACACAAAACTGCTTTTCTAGCTCAATCATGTTGTAACTAAGATATCCGCTGGAAAAAATATTTTATTCACGGACCGTTTATTGAGTTATTACCTTATTTTTATACAGTCTATGGTTATTACAGACACCGCTAACGGCTAACGTTAACAGCTAATGGTTTGCCCAGCTAATCTACGATAACCATATTATTGATTACAAAACGTGCACACAGAAAAAGTAACGTTTGTTCAGTCATTGTGTTTATAGACTTAACAAACCTCAGATTAGTCTACACAGTGATATAGTGACGTGAAAAATGTGATATATAGCTAAACTCTGTACAAGTATTTGTAAACAACACGGCAATTCCCTGGGGGCACCGCCGGAAGTGAAGGGCGTGAGCGATCGCCGAGGCCCCTGCACTTCCGTTAGTCGAAAAACTCCGGGCTGTGCCTCCAGAGGTAAAGGAAGGGGAAAAAAAGTTTTTTGTTTTTTTTTTGTAAACCGATGGATTTCCAGATTGGAATAGAAGAGCTCTGTGAGAGTGTGATAATTCTCAATGATTTGTTGGTCCAGGTCAGGATAGGACAGTGTCTGGGTTCGAACCCGGGGGATGGAGAGGAATGGCAGGTCAACAAGGGGATGCATTTTGGCCATTTTGCTAACAAGGGGGATGACGTCCCCCCCTCAAGTCGCCTACTGGTCATGTGACTCTCGTCTTGCAGGTCGTAGTGGTCCCTAAAGAGTCTCCACTGGAACACACTCACAGATATACATACACACCCACACAAAGGGACAGGAGCATACAAACAGGGAGTTACTCAAAGAAGATATGGCTCTGTGATTATATATAGGTGTCGTCGTGTGTCTGACTATTGTTTTGGTGTCTCAATACATATAGCTTTCAGTTTTCATGTGTGTGTGTGTGTGTGTGTGTGTGTGTGTATGTATGTGTGAGGGTTGGAAATTTGCATCAGCCTCCAGCCAAATGCTGGTAAAATTTTCAAGCTGCTGCTAGATTTGCTTCACTCACCAACAACAGTGATGTAATGAGTGTCTGGCAGATACAGCCACAGTGGCAGGTGGACAAAAAAGTTAATTTCCAGGCCTGGTTTATGTGTCTGTGTTTCTATGTACGTACTATAAACTGTATATAAAGATGGACGACACGTCTCTACTTACCTCAGGTGTACAGAAGTAAAGTTAAAATATTCCAGATATGACCACTGCCATCTTGCTTTGGTGATGTAATTTCAACCAGGAGAGACTCATTTTTATAGTAAAAAGAATATTTATTTACATGTGCACATAAAAGTGAAAAATGTGAAAGGTCTTTGGCGATTAGACCCCATTGAGATGGTATGTTTTAAGGAGAGGGATGAATCCATAGTCGAATAGGGAACCCCCGGGGTCTTGACGCTGGTGGTGGTGAAGTGCTGATGATCTGGACGAGCAGAGGAATGAGCCTTTGTTGAGCCTGTCCTGGACTCTAAATATGATGGCTGGAGGTGAACAGGGTGGAGGAGGGCGTGACAGAGATCGTGGCGAGGTTTGATTGGATAACTAGAATAGTGAACACCCAAAGTCTGCTGATTGGAGGAAGCAGTGGGAAAGGGAGCGAGAGAATTGTAAATGCATGAGCACAGAGAAAGTCGTTCTAAATGAACTTACACTGAGCTTCATTTAGAGCCAGAGTCTGTGCATTAGCTATCACCGCAATATCAAGTTTCCCACCCATACACTGTCTGACCAATCAAGAGCAGCACCACTGAATACGTGCCCACTGATTGGCTCACACAGTTATTAATCATGTTGTAAAATCCTAGTTTTATAGCATTAGTAAAACCAAACTAATCAGAAAAAACAAACCCTTGAACAAACAGCAGTGTGATAAAAACTACCTTCAATGACAGAAACCATCTCTGGGAAAAATGTATTTGATGTGTACTTTGAGTTTTTCTTTTGGCTCATGTCCCATCTGCGAACATGGAGGGGGCAGGCTTTATGACCTATACTGTAGCCAACCAACAGGGGGCGGTTGAGATATTTTGGCTACACTTTCAGGGAGCTGTCATGTTGTCCGTCTTTAGAGTCAATCACTTTTTAGAAGCATGCAGGCCCAATAATGTGGTACAACAGTGTGAACATGTGAATTCATTGTTGCTCACTAAAACTAGTCAGCATGAAGGTTAAACTGTCACACTTGTAAACAAGGCTCTGGTCCCCACAAAGAAATTTGCTGCAAATGAACGTGACTGTGGCCGATAGCAGCCTAATAACTGAGGCCAGGTCTGCTGCTGCCGTGCTCACTGTACAGTAAGTCACAATGCAGACGAGAGCCAGAGAAGTACCTGAAGAGGACATGGAAAATGGATGAACTCAATAACTGCATGTGCAGATTCAATCAGCTTTGCTCCACATTTTGGTTAATATGTTTGCTGTTTGCCTGCAGCAGTTTAACCCCAGTGATAATTAATGCTGACACTAGATAGAGGCCGTGCACCACTTATTCTAAACTGTGTGTTAACCAGAATTTACTGCATTCATTAGCATAACCCAAAATTGATTCTGTTGACATGTGTGATGCACTTATTTTGGTTAGAATTTTAGAAATTACATTTACAATTTCAAAAACAGAAGAAACAAACAAACAAAAAAAACACGCCTAACATGCCTCTACATGTTCAGAAAGAAAATAAGCTTCTGCTTTTGTAGGTAGATAAAAGTCTGATATTGGGCTCCTGTGGAAATGAAAGCTCATGGTCTTCATCAGAGTTAGAAACAAACCAAGGTTAAAAAACCTTGGTTTGTTTCTAACGCTGATGAAGACCATGAGCTTTCATTTCCACAGGAGCCCAACATTTACAGAACATAGAGATGTGTGACAAATAAAGGCAAGGCAGCTTTATTTGTATAGCACATTTCATACACTAAGGCAATTCAAAGTGCTTTACAGAGCAATGAAATATAAAACATAATAAAGAATACAAGAGGAAAAAAAGATATAAAAGGTAAAATTAATCACTAAATGATTTACAATTTAAAAAAAGAAAAAACACCATTAAAAATAACAACAGTGCAGACAAGAAGTGCAAAGATAAAAAGATTATTTAAATGATTTAAAATGGAGTTTGATAAAGTTGTAGTGCAGTTAAGATCAATAAAAAGTATTTAAATAATGCAAATTACAGTGTAGTGCAATAAATAAATAAATAGTTGATTTAATAAAAGGAACAGATAAGTCTCCAACCTTGATTTAAAAGAAGCGAGAGACAGTGCAGACCTGCAGTTTTCGGGGAGTTTGTTCCAGATATGTGATGTATAAAAAATAAATGCACCTTCTCCGTGTTTAGTCGTGACTCCGGGGACACAAAGCAGACCTGTCCCTAAAGACCTGAGAGGTGGATGGTTCCCACTGTAGCAGAAGTTTAGAAATGTATTGGGGCCCTAAACCTTCAGTGCTTTATAAACCAACAGCAGGATTTTGAAGTTGATTCTCTGACAGACAGGAAGCCAGTGAAAAGACCTCAGAACAACAATATGTAGTAAAAATGTAAATGTGCCAAATGTCAGGTGTGCATTTCTGTGGAAGTCCAGTATGGCCTTAACAGTCACATCTCAACCCAATTAAACACCTTTGGGTGATTATGATGAGGGAATGAGGGAAGAGCTCAACGCTGAACAGCTCTGCTCATACCTCGTAAAGACAGGGCTGCAACGGTATGAGATTTTCATGGTACAATAACCGTCCCAGGAAATATTGCAGTTGCACTGTATCACAGTTTGAAAGAATTTATCTTATTATCAGTCAGAATGACTTTTAAAGTAATGAAAATGAAGGGTTATTGTTGGTTGAACAAACCTTTTATTACTATAATTGAAACTTGAAATCATTTTGTTGACCTTTGAAGACATAGAAGAATTTTGGGGTCACCTGACTCCTGTATTTATTCTGATTTTCTAACTCATTCTAGTTGTAGCATCAAGTGCCATACATCACTGGTGATGATCTACCAACCACTCATTAGCTCACCATTGTCTTTTGGCTGGTGAGTGAAGCAAATGTTGCAGCACCTGGATATTTTATCAGTATTTGGCTGGCGGCTGATGCTAGTTTCTAACTGTGCACCCTTCTCTGGCTGATAATGTGAAGCTGATGAGACTTGGCGAACTATGCTCAATTTTAGTTAATGCACTTTTATTTCCAGTCGCATCTGGTCCTCTGTTTGCTCTAATCACTGTCTGAACAATTTTGGATTTCGAGTGATTTTACACCTGTAGCTCACCTCATTTGGTCCAGATCAAGGGAAAGAATGAGGAGTTGTTGCACTGACATTGAACCAAGGGAAGAAAACATGGTTGGACAGTATCGTCGAAGTCATTCTCCATCATCAGTGCTTCATCAGGACCCACGTGGTGCCATGCTGTTGTTCAGACAGCCCATATTTTGGGATCCCCAATAGTTTAAAAAATTAGTACAACAGCTGGTTATCCCAACAAAACAAACGACCATTGCTCCAACAATATACCACACACTTGCCCAAACAGAAGCACGTTGTAACCAATCTCACTCCTCCTTCCTGCACCTAACCAACCCGATCATCCAAGCCAACTAGTCCTATCTAATCAGAGGCGGAGCAGAGCAGGTCATGCCTTTGCCATAGTCGATCTGATGATGTCATTCTGCATAATAATTAGCCATTTGCCTCTGTTTGATAGAGAGCATGGAAAAAAGGCATCTTGTCCATCATTATTACACAAGGATAAGTATGGGATTGATGTGTCACTTACTTTCTAACGGACTGCCACAGCACACACACTGAGATATGAGCACAGACTGCAGTGCTTCTGAAACCTGTTGGAGACGAGGAGGTGACTCATCAGCTCGCATCAAATCAGGCACATGCTCGCCAGACACTTTAAGATTAGAGCTATCGTGGTTACATAAATACTGAAAAGCACTGATGAGATAATATAACACCCCCGCAGGCTTTAACTGTTTAATTGGGACGTTACAGGCAGATGAAAATGTCTGGCCACTGTTTTTGTCTCTGTCTGTTTTATGTTGAGTGTGTTTATTTCATTTGTTTAATCTGGTCAGGAGCACATCGTCCACAGCGTGAACTTGGAAGTGACAGGCCTCCAACCATCTGGAGTGATTTTGTAATATAGTACAAGTATCAAAAATGTGAATAATGTTCTTAGACTCTCATCGTTACTGCAGGACCTTGGCACACAGCATCTGATTTTGTCTGTAAGACCAAACTGGCAAAAGTCACCTTTTTCTCTTCTAGACCACATGAACATTTTCACCCTGCAGGTCAGTCAGTGTTGCTGCACTTTGACGAAGAATAAAACAATTACAAGCAGTAAAGGACAAGGAAAAGACACAGTTGCATCGGCTTGTAAAAGTTGCCTCACTCAGTGCAGTTTGTAGTCTTGCTGCTATGCCTCTGACGCAGGAGGAATAATCAAAACTGCGGGGGTCAATGTGACCCACTGGCATTTTCAGCATAAATATTTAACACCTATTTTCTCTTTGCTCCACAATCTCATTACCTTAGAGTTTGTTTTATTACACACTGTTCGGAAAAATCAAGGACGGAGATACATGGTTTGCAATATGTAGAAACAGTGATATGAATTTTTTAAAAAGAATTACACTTTACATGCTCATCATGCTGGTGGCTCTGCAAAACTTCAGTGAAGCACGGCGGTGCTTTGAGCTAAATGCTGACATCAGTTTGAATATATGACTACGATGACAATGCTAATGATACTTTCTAATTAGCACTAAACATAAAACAAGCTGAGGCTGATGGGAACGGCATTAGTTTTAAAAGTATTGGACAAACTGGAATTTTGACCCAATGAGGGCACTAGATGAAAAGTCAGTTCATCCTGAAGAGGAGATGAAAGTTTGTACCAAATTTTATGGCAACCCATCCAATACTTGAATGAGTGAGGCACCCTGGTAGCTGACCAGGTAGTGCACGCTCCTCATGTCTGAGTCCTTAGCAGCGGCCCGGGTTCGGTTGCTGCATGTTGTCCCCTTCTTCTCTCTGCCCCTTTCATGTCTCTGTATGATCAAATAAAGGCAAAAAAAAAAAAAAACAGACTTAAAAGATACATTTCGGTACCTGCATGTCTATGTGAGAACGCCATATTTTGACAAGACGTGAAAGTGCCACGATGTGCTCCTAAGCCTGGAAGCCACCTACAGAGCTCTGAGGAGCCGCTGGGTTTAACATCAGACAGAAGACAGAAGCACCTCAAAGCCTCTGTGGCAGCTCTGTGGGCGTCTCAGTGAGCCAGAACGATCACTGTAGCACCAAACTGTTACAGTAGTTTATCATTTATTAGTTTATCATTTATTATTTTAGCAATAGCCTAATAGTAAGTAAGTAAAATGTATTTATACAGAGCTTTTCACAGACAAAGGCCACAAAGTGCTCTACAAGGGCAATATACAATATACAAGAATAAAACATAGAAGATAAAGTAAAGCAACTACTCGAGTCACGTAGTTAAAAGTACAAAACTGTTTGCACAATAGAATATTACTGCTAGACAAGCATACACACACACACACACACACACACACACACACAAGCAGTCAGACAGACAGAGACAGAAAATGAGCTCTATGTTTGATTAGAAAAGAGCAGCAGAGCAGAATTGTTTTTTAGTCTACTACATCATCCTTGCAGCTTGTTCAGAAATTATATTTATTCTAATTACAGAGAAAGAGTACTGAAAAAAGGGATCGTTGGGTACTTGTACCAAGTATCAGACCAAATGTGAAAGTAGTATTAAAAGTGAGCAGTTAGATTTTATTTGACGGTGCTTGTGGTGTTAAAATTCACCTAAATGATGGAAATCTTAAGGGTGCTTTCACACTTGCCGTTTGGTTTGGTCCAATTTGGGCAGGTGTGAACACAGCAGTCGCACTCAGGTGCACAACAAAACAACCGGACCAACTTGTTCCAACCTGGATGTGAACCAACTGCAGTCACATGACACATTGTTTGGGTTAAACATGAGCATGTTACAGTCCTGGAGGATTATTAATGTGCACCTCCTCCTGTACTGCCTTAATATGCACATTCAGCACATCCAATGCATCAAAACATTGTTTTCTAGTTGGAGCCGCGCCTCGTTTTCAAACTGTATGGTTTGACTAAAATGAACAATGACAGCAATATAGTCCACGATGAGCAGCGCTAAAATCAACCTGCGTAGTTGTCCCTCCATTGTGACATTAGAAAGTGTCACATTTATCTTGCAAGTGTACTCTTCTTCAACGTTTGCTTTACTTCCTGGATTTTTCCCACATGGAAATTCTGACCAATCAAGAGCAGCTTTCTCGGGCAGGCATTTAATCTGCAAAGCAAAACAACTCTAGGTCTGAAAGCAGCCTATAAGTCACAGTCACATGTGCAAAGCGTCAAAACTTTTTGCAATGTTTTGACTTTTTTCAGCCTTTAGAACAGAAAAGGTGGATGAAAACAAGCTTAATGAGTCATGCAGAGGTATGTAACACATACTGTAGAACAAGGGTTTATGGAAATGTAGTGATATCTGTGTGTGAACCAGAAGCACATCAGTGCACCAGCTGCATGTGTGGCTGTTGTGAAGGCAGATGCCCAGGCTTAATGTTTTATACCCGCATTACACAGCAGCATCCAATTAGTATTGACACGCCTCTCTGGTCGGCTGCCCTGCCTGTTTCTGAGCAAGCAAAGTCATGACAAGCTGCGAAAGGAACATAATTGGCACTTTGCTGTCACTGCCGGTGTTCTGTGCTGCATGAAAATAGGCCTTCATTTAGTCTCCCTCAATGATATCATATATGCGCACCCCATTTTTTTAACGTGGTGACTTACCTCTGTTAATTCATAATCATAATGACCACGTCACATGTTCAGGCACACAGTCTGTCGTTGTTCATTGCTTCAGTTTTCTCCATGTTCCCTTCAGATAAAGGAAGTTACTTGTTTTTATTGGTCGTAAACAAATGCTCTGTTTTGCTCTTTTTTATTTTAACGTAAGTGTAAACAAATATTTCACAGATCCAAACACACAGCGTCCACTCTGAAGGTCTGAAGGGAGCTGTGTTGTGGCTCTCCTGTGATGTGTAAGATAACTGTGAGTGGTTGTGGCTGTGAGTGTGTGTTTGTAGTGTATGCATACAATCATCTGATACGAGGCTGGAGACTGAGTGTCTTGTCTGTCTGTGGCCCAGCTGTCCGGGGACGTGTTTGTGGGTGAGCGTGGGAGTGTAAGTTTGTGTGTGTGTGTGTGTGTGTGTGTGTGTGTGTTTATCCCCTCCGTTATCTGTGACAGATAGTTATGAGCAGACAGACTGACGCTTTCCCAAGTGTTAGCCTTGGGGCAGACTGGGGAGAGGCATGAGGGTGTGTGTGTGTGTCTGTGCGTGTGTGTGTGTGTGTGTGTGTGTGTGTGTTTGTGTGAGAAAGAGAAAAAGGAAGAAATGAGTGTGTGAAATGCTGTTTCATCCCAAACTCCTCCACTTTTCTCACTTGTTTTTTCCGTTGTTGCTTACTTCCTTTCTCTCATTGTCAATGTTTACTGCTATCTCTGCAAAATTATTCATTTTCACACTCATTCAGACTCACATCCTGTATTAAAACAGTTTTTCTTTGTAAAAGGACGAGGCCCATTTACTGCAATTTATGCCCACTTTAGAAATAGTTTGCCAATTTGAGAAATATGCTTATTTGCTTTCTAGAGGAGAGCTCGATGAGAAGCTTGATAAAACTCTCTTATCTGTTAAATGTGAAGCTACAGCCAGCAGCTGTTTAGCTCAGCTCAGAATACAGACTGCAAATGGGGGAAAACAGCGAGAGAAGCTCTGTCCAAAGATAATAAAATCCACCCAACAACACCTCTCAGGCTCATTAATCAACATGCTAGATCTCTGTTTTTTTTTTTTTTTTTAAAGATATTTTTATGGGCATTTTTTGCCTTTAATTGATAGGATAGTGAAGTGTGAAAGGGGGAGAGAGAGAGAGGGAGAGACATGCAGCAAAGGGCCACAGGCTGGAGTCAAACCCGGGCCGCTGCGGCAACAGCCTTGTATATGGGGCGCCTGCTCTACCACTAAGCCACCGACGCCCCTAGATCTCATTTTTTAATTGGTACAAAAACTGAAGTGTATGAACAACAATTCAATGTTGTATGGGAGACTTTGGGCCAGTTACCGACCCCAACAGATTGATTACTGTCGGACAAAGCCAGGCTGCATGTTTACCCTGTTTCCAGTCTTTATGCTAAGCTAAGCTAACCTTATATAGTCTTATATTTATCAGACATGAATCAAAGTGGTGTCTTCTCAGCTAACTCTACCAATCAGCGAATAAACGTGTTTCTCAAAACTATTCGTTTGAAGCAGTGGTTCTCAACCAGGCGTCCGGGGACCCTGCTTCCCAACTGGTCCTGTCAAGAGGTCCAGATTCCCCCTCAGTCATTAGTTCAAGGTCCACACAGTTTAATATATTCAGCCTCATACTTGCGTTTGGCCATGTCGTCAAGCTAGTTTTCGACCGTGACCCACCAGTTGGGAACCACTGCTTGAGGATGTTCCAGGGGGTCCCCAGAAAAATGGGGAATACTTTATGTTCACAATTTAATCCACTATACAAGTCAGTCCAATGTGAGTAAGAGTCATAGGAGTGTCTTTTCTGATCATAGCTTTCACATCCTCCACCTCTATCTCCTCAACTGAGCCTTTCCCAAACCCCGCCCCTTTGTAATGGTCTGTCAAGCTGTTGCAGTAAGCATGGAGCCCACACTGTAACTAACTGCACTCCCTGAAGAAATATTATTATATTTTAGGAAAAATGAAAGAGTGATTCCAGAGAGAAGCAGACAGAGGGGTCTACAGTCTGTGTTTGAAGGATATATCCAGGATGTCAAACTGACTCAGCAGCAACAACAGGTTAAAAAGACAAAGATAGTTAGAAGCTAAAGCCGAACTATAGGCTACAGATCACAGTGTAAAAGTGAACCACCACATCACTGCTGATCGCCACACAAGACAATGAATATAAAGGGAAACTTTGCTGATATTGAACCAGCTGTGTGGCATCACAGTGTGTGCAGATGAACAGTGTTTTAGTAGGCTATATCTTCAGTAGCTAGCTAGCTAACCCTACACTTTTCAGGGTTTGATTTTGGTTTTGGAACAGGGAAGAAACATATATCTTTTTCCAACCTCTCCAGGTAACGAGTATCATTAATACACGACGTGCCCCAGGCACAACATTTAGCTCCAAATCCACAAAACCAGCCTGAAAATGAAGGAAATCTGAAACGACTGCATTAGAGTCAATGGAGCGCAGCTGTGTTGTTGGACCCTGGTCTGAGCCAGCCTGATGATACGTTTTTGCTAGTCTGTGTTCGAGGGGCGGAACTTAGCAAAGGGTCAGTTGTTGACAGTAGGGCTGCAGTTAACTATTGTTTTCATTATCAACTAATCTGCCCTGTATGTTTTTTCAATTAATCGATCATTAGTTTTGTCAATAAAATGTGAGGAAATAATGAAAAATGCCCAGAGCCAAAAGTGACGTCTTTAAACGGTATGTTTTTAGACCAACAGTCCAAAAATCATAAAAAGTCAGTTTATTATTATGTATGACAAATTAAAGCATTAAATCAAATATTTTGCTTAGAAAATTACTAAAGCAATTATTTGATTTGTAAAATAGCTGCAAATTATTTTTGTTTTATTCTCATATATTGCCCTTGATTGAGCAATTACTCCTCGCAGCTCTTGTTGACAAGTCTAGAATTCTGGTCTTGATTGGATTTAACAAACAGCTCCTTTTCAGATGAAGGTCTCTGAATGAAGGGGGGGGGGTGTCAGTGACATAATAAAGGTGGTTGAGAGCCACTGCTTTAATGCATGCTGCAGTGTTTCTCATATCTGGATTACTAGCTGGGCAAAGTGGGCAACTGGTCCTGGGCTCTAGAGCTTTAGGGACCCCAAAGCTCTATACTATGTGTTAACTGGTTTGTGGGGATGTCAGGGTCAGATTATCATGACCATGGGTGCTGGGCACACTCTGGGACATGGGAGCACAATAGCACACAGACAAGTCAACCACACACACACTCCATTTATACTGTTGCAGTTGTGTCAGTCATGTTGGTGTATTACAGTTTCCACATTTTCATGCACAACATATATTCTTCAAGGGTCATAATAAATGAAACATCAACTTTCTAGCCATGAAAAAGCACATTAATGAGAATCAAAGTTAGTGCAGAGCCTCAGATAAAACCACACAGCAGAGCAACAGTAAAAAATGTTCCAAGAGGACTTTCCAGGAGCTCGTGGAGCACGTTAATCCAGCCATGGCGTCTTACAGAAACCGGTTTCTATTCATTTCCCAGCACAACAAAAATCTCCCTGCAGTGCAGAGATTTGAAACTTGCCTCAGTGATCCATCACTAAGAACAGTGAGTCAGATTAGATTACACTTTGTCAGATTCCTCTGTCCTGGGTCCTGGGTCACAGCGAGTGAGGAGAAAAATAAATCAAATGACTGTAATGTGAAGAGGTCGCTCATAGTGACAAACCCACAGTTAATAAATCAGATCTGCATTTTCCCTCAACACTGTACAGAACATTTTTAGCCTCTCTGAGCTCATAGATTTGAGTTTAACTTTACTTTTACTGCTGTCAGCAATCTAGTTACCAGAGAAAAAGCTCCTATAAACCCACTGTACTTTACCTGCTCAGCACCTAACAACAGCCAGACACAGTTTGAGAGAATTTTTAGCAGTCAACCAAACCTTGGGGTGAAGGGTTTGGACCCTGAGGTGGGGGAGCCCTTCTGTGTAAGCATGTCCTCCTTGTGTCAGTGTGGGTTTTCTCCAGGTGCTCCAGCTTCCTCCCACAGTCCAAAGACATGCAGGTTAATTGGTGACATTAAATCGTCCGTAGGTGTGAATGTGAGCGTGAATTGTCTGTCTCTATGCATCAGCCCTGTGATGGTCTAGTGACCGCTTCAGGTTTTTGTAGAGTTTTATGCTTTTACTTTAAGCGCTAAATATAATCTATACATTTCTTTTTACAATTCAAATTTTTATTTATCTATTCAGTCAACTCTGAACAAACCAACAATATTGTTATTGGAACTCAGCATATCCACAGGCATCTGGTAGCTGCACATTCTTAGATCCAAAAAAGTAATTAAGCAACCACAGCGGTACAACTAAACACCAAATCAGCAGACATTTAGGCCCGCCATGACCTCGTAAAGCTTTCAACTTCATTGCTGACCCTAGCTAACACTAATTCATATGACACAATCTCTAACACAGATTCCTTCCATTTTTCAAAATCTGGAGGTGATGTACTTTTCCATAATCTGAGGATCACTTTAGCAGCTGTTGATTCAGGTTTGGTGATTTAGGTACCATCGTACCCAACCACTTCCCTACGTGTTTCACAACTCTCCTTCTTCTCTTCCTTCTGTTATTTCAGTAGTCTGTCATCAGCTCTGTATCTCACACACAACAGGTTCAGGCTGTACCCCTCGGTGCGTCTCCCTCTTTGAGTGTGCACGGAGGTCAAGGCGCAGATAATGGTCACTGCTCTCTGCTGTATATTATGCACTTCTTTCCCACTTCTAGGAAGCAAACGCTTCCAACCAAGTTGCTTTGCAGAATCTCACTCACTGTCTTTCTTCTGTTTTCCATCCCTCTGTCACGCACGCTTTCTCTTCACTGGTTCTCAGCTAGATTGCTCCGTTGTTCACTGCCCTGAACATGGTGGTTTGAGTCGGACTCAGTCGGGCTCGACAGAGAATCAGAGCTCTAGTTGTTCTCGACTCTTGTTGTACGAGTGTGAGGCTGGGGTTATTTCCAGTAGCCAGTACAAACCAGTGCAGACCTGCGACATACCAAATTTAAAAAGTATCCAGAGAAAATGTTTGTTCTAATTAAAGTTTCTTACATTTTCTAGGGCCTCTGTCCAGGGTGGGTGTGATCCCTCACTGGCTTCTCACCACTCAGCACATGGAGTTTGGTTTGTAGGTGAGTGTGTTCAACCTCTGCACCACACAGACACACTTTCACACTTTGAAAATATATTTGAAATGTGGTTTTATTGTTAGATTTATTAGAAGGCTGTGACAGGGAGTAGATTTTATTTTGCACTGAGCAATATTTTAGTTTCAAGTTCAGTTAATGTTTTTGTGTGTCACAGTGAATGGATAAGAAAATGGGCTGAGGTTACAGACAATGTGATGAGAGATGGAGAAATGGAAAAGGAAAGGATAGACGGTTGTGCATGTGTGTGTGTGTGTGTGTGTGTGTGTGTGTGTGTGTGTGTGTGTGTGTGTGTGTGTGTGTGTGAGACAGAGAGATAGCGTTGGTTGGAAGGTGTTACAGGGCGAAACTGGGTTAGCAAAGCTCAATTCCTCACACAGTAAAGCCTGCTATCAATCATGCACAGACACCCACAGCCCTGCTGTAAAATGCCAAAAGGATTGGCAGTGGTCACACTTTCATTATTGTTGGAACAAGGAAATTCAATCAGCCAATCAAAGAATAATCTGAGTTACTTTGATTTTTCACCGGCTCTCTGTCTCTCTTCATCAGTTTAGGCTTTTCTCTTTTTTCTCCCCGTCTGTCTTTATTTCTTTCCTTTTTCCTTATTTCTTGATTACAAATTTAAGATGACGTGTAATCAATGATGAGGGCTTTCCTCTTTAGAGATACGATAACAAGTGAAGCTTTGAAAATTCATTAAGAATCAGCTGTAATGCTTTGCACTGCTCACCAAAACCTAAAGAGGGAATTTGGGGAAATATGGTTATTTCCTTTCTTTCTGACAGTGAGACAAGAAAATCAATATTGCTCGCTAGATATTTATTAAGTCCCAACCTCACCTGAGCGCTGTGGGGGTACGAGCCCATAAACGTCCTGAACGTGGAAAAAACAGAAGATCCAGGCAGAGGGCAGAGTCTCTGCAGAAAAATACACGTACACGTGTTTGCTTGCTGTGTCCTCACAGTGTGTGCCGGTGCCTGCTTCTGTGCACTGTATGTGCTTTTGCCCCGCCCACACACACACACATTCTCATTGACTGATGAATTGGCGCTGTTTATTTATATTACTGTGGCGTATTGATTATGAATACAGTCCATCTGATGCTGGTTTTGTTTCATCACTGTAACCAGTATCTCACTATCACTATCCTCATTCAGATTTTAAGAAGCTACAAATTATATTCAGCCACAAAATGAACCTGAAAAGCTGCAAATCAGAACGGAAGTACAGAGAGTTGTTGACTAGAGATGATACACCGTCTCATCTAGTTGCAATGGTGTGAACCAGCAGGTTTTTAGAACGTTGCAGAACGACGCATTGTCAGTAATTATGTTTCAACTCATCTCACTGTGAATCTTTGGTCTGAACTGGGCTTTATGAAACAGGCCTGTTAATTAGAGTGGTATTTTTACTGGGTGAACACAATCACGTATAATTCTGGTGCTGACTAGCAAGAGTAGCAACATTTAATTGACTAGTCGACTAATAATGTACATCCCTGCACCTCACCTCACTGATATCACTGATGCATGGTAGATGGGTACCACTGATGTTCTGGGCAGTTTTAATCACCCGCTGCAGAGCTCTCCTGTCCTGAGCTGTGCGTAAAGCATGCCAGATTGTAATGTTTCAGAATGCTTTCTGTTGCTTCTCTGGAAAAGTTGACAAAAACTTTGCTTTCTACTGTGACCTTAAGGGTCATACTGCCATTTCTGAGCTTCCTCAGCCAGGCTGGAGATGTGAGACAACCACGCTAGGTTCTCTCTGTGATGATGACTCCCAGGAACCTAAAACTATTCACCTGCTCCACCTCAGATCTATTGATGTAGAAAGGGATGTGTGTCTTCACCTCCTTTTTCCTAAATTCAACACTCAGCCCCCTGGTGAATGAAAGACTTTTCATGGTTGATTGGTAACAACCGTTTTTTGTGGCACTATCCCCGCTGGAAAAACAGCAACAGGTTGCTAAAACACAATCATACTTTGACCGATGATGGTGGTTTGGTCCACAGCCTTCGCAACAGAGTTTTCTCAGTGTCGGGGTTGCAGTTGTAGGTGTTCACTGAACATGAGGGGGCTGAGCACACAGCCCTGGGGAGCTCCAGTGTTCAGCACTGGAGTGGAGGAGGTGTGACCTCCAATCCAAACTGCCTGGGGTCTGTTTATGAGGAAGTCCAATATCCATTTGCAGAGTGTAGGACTCAAGCTCAGAGTGCTAAGTCTGCCACTCAGTTTGATGGTTGTGATGGTATCGAACGCTGAGATGAAATCGACAAACAACATTCTGATGTGGGTGTTGTGATTTTCAAGATGTGTGAGGGCTGAGTGGAGGGCGTCCTCTCAGGCAGCAGGAGAAGTGTCCACAGGCTAACGAGCACTCGGTGAACTCTCTGACTCTAGCACATGAATCTGGCGAGCCCCAAAGTCCCAAAGTGGTATCTTCTGTATACTTCAGCATATGAGCTGCAGTTTGGTATGAACAGGAAGTGTCAAGGGCACGGAGTATGTACAAGAGCTAGATAACGAGCAGCCGAGTCAAGTCAGGCCAAAACATCAACTATCGTAGATTGAAAATGAGTACATTTTGTGAATTTTGATGACCATTCATGCTCCCCAGAGTATGAATGAAAATGTTTATGGTTGCATCAGGTCAAAATTACCACTTGTACTCAATAAGTAACAAAATATATTGCTCAGATTGCCACGAAATGTAAGTGCTGAAAGTCTGCACACATACACAGATTTGCCAGTTGTTGGAGAGAAGGTGTCAGAGTAGACTGCTTCTCACTAATTAAGTCCTTATAATACACCCCACCTGTTTTGTCTTTCTGTTTGTCACAGTCGCGCTCACTGACAGATTCACTTCACAATCCACTCCAACAGGGCTGTACCTGACACAGAGCTATGTCAGTTGAATTAGATTTGGCTGTTCAATACGAATACTCAACTATTTGCTCTTTTTTTTTCCATTTAGATTTTGAGAGTTTAAGCGGGCAGAGTCTCTCCTCCCCTGGGCAGCTGCCTCTGTCTCACTCAGACTCACCCTGGGTCTGCAGCATGAGAGCAACATTAAAATGACCAGCGGCAAAACATCCCCAGAAGGGCACTGTTCACTGACCGCCAAAAAAATCCCAACTAGAAACAACTGCTCTGCTTTTGAGAATCTAAAGACTCATATATACTCCCTTCACATATGAAAATACTGTAGATATGTCTGTTTCAAATGTTTAACGTCACTACCCTTATACTTCCATGCGTCCTTTGTGATAGCATAGAAATAGCCAAAATATTGCACTGCAGTGTTTCAGTTTCAGACAACAAACGAGGCAACATCCATGAAGAAAAACTAGCTTCACCTGCACACATTAATTTCAATTTCTGAATGTTCTGATTGACTGAAGGGAATATGACCTTAAATTGTAGAATGCATGTCTGAATAAAAAACACTAGTAAACAAAACAGCAGGTTTCTATTTCAGAATAATGAGCATGTCACACTGTATTTAGGTTTTTAGATTAATGGGCTGACTGATACATAGGTAGACAGAATGAAGGAATGAAGGAATGAGAACAGAAGAAGGAGGAGGGGAGAAATAAGAAGGAATGTGTTGGTAAAAGGGAGAAAAAAGTGAATAGAAGAAGAAGAGAGGAGACAGGCGTGGAGGAATAGGGGCTGATTGCCTGACTGATTTCATGAGTCACTTCTCTGCAGGAGAGAGGCTGGAGAGACAGGTGGCTGTGTGTGAGTGTGTGTCCCCATGGCTCACTGTGATGTCTGTGTGTGTGGCAGTAATCTTATTAGGTGTGTGTGTGTCTCTAGGCGTACAGAGATACTGACCAGATGTGATCTTTGATGTTTAAAAGTGTCAACCTGAGAAAGAAAATACTCAGGAGAGGATAAAGGTCACAGCACACAAACATACAGAAAAAAAACACACATATATTTTCTCGTCTGTTGGAAATATGCCAGACGTAGTTGCAGGTTCGTACACACAAACAGCCGACTCACACACACACACACACACACACACACACACACACACACACACACACACACAGCTTTGAACAGTCAGCCAGTTCATATACAGCTCCAGCCCTGCACTCTGCAAACCATGAATCATTACATTTGTATGTTTTATATGATTCATATTAAAATTTCTAAATCAACAAAGTAAATGAGCTGTCACACTGAGAAGGAAGGAGCGTTGGATGGCGGGACACTCAGACGAGACACCTGCCAAGCTGCAGATCATTGTTCTAGAACAACAAATAAAAAGTATGATTGTGTTTTAGCAACCTGTTGCTGTTTTTCCAGCGGGGATAGTGCCACAAAAAACGGTTGTTACCAAGACATCATTGTGTTTCCTTCCAAGTTATTGCCACAAAAAGAAATTGTTTTTGTCAAGACATTGCTGCATTTTCTGACGTACTGGTGCCAAGAAAAAGGGTCTTTTTTTACAGGGACATTGCTGCATTATCTGCTTAAATAGTGCCACAAATAGAGGTTGTTTTTTACGGAACCATAGCTGCATTTCCTGTCAGGTTCAGTGCCACGAAAAGCATTCGTTTTTTTTCTAGGCATAACTGCATTTGCTGCCAGGTTAGTGCCAAGAAAATGTTTTTTGTTTTTTATACAGAGACATCGCTGAGTTTCCTGCCTGGACAGTGCCATGAAAAGTGGTTGTTTTGTTTTTTTACCAAGAAGTTGCTGCACTATTACTGCTGGAATAGTGACATGAAAAGACATGGCTAACCAAGACACGGCTGTATTTTCTGCCAGGATAGTGCCACGAAAAGAAGTTTTTACCGAGACATCACTGCAGTTCCTGCCAGGATAGTGCCAGAAAATTAAGGCTTTATTTTTACCCAGACATCGCTGCATTTAGTGCCAGGAAAGTCCCATGAATGTGTTGTTTTTTAGAGACATAGCTGCATGTCCCGTCAGGATAGTGCCAAAAAGCTGTTATTTTTTACCGAAACATTGCTGTGTTTCCTGCCTGGATAGTGCCAAAGGAAGCAGTTGTATTTTGGTGAGACATCTCTGCGTTTTCAGACTGGATAGTGCCATGAAAAGAAGTTGTTTTTACCAAGACATGGCTGCATTTCCTGCCAGGATAGTGGCGCAAAAAGTAAGTATTTTATTTTACTGAGACATTGCTACGTTTCCTGCAGGGATAGTGGCACAAAAAGCGGTTGTTTTTTAGAGACATAGCTGCATGTCCCATGGGGATAGTGCCAAAAAAGCTGTTATTTTTTACTGAAACATCGCTGTGATTCCTGCCTGGATAGAGCCAAAAGAAGAGGTTGTTTTTTTAGTGAGACATCTCTGCATTTCCAGCCTGGATAGTGCCATTAAATGCGGTTGATTTTAGCCAAAACATTGCTGACTTTCCTGCCTGGATAGCGCCACAAAAGTAAGTATTTTATTTTACCGAGACATTGCTGTGTTTCCTGCAGGGATAGTGGCACAAAAGGTGGTTGTGTTTTTACAGAGACGTGGCTGCATTTACTGCTGGGATAGTGCCATGAAAGAGATTTTTTACAGAGACATTGCTGTGTTCCCTGACGAGATACCGCTAAAAAAGCAGATATTTTTTTACTGAAACACTGCTGCGTTTCCTGCCTGAATAGTGCCATAAAAAGCGGATGTTGTGTACAGAGACATCACTGCATTTCCTGCCGGGACAGTGTCCTGAAAAGCAATTGTTATTCACTGAGACTGAAGGAATTCTGACTGGGAGAAGTTTCAGCTGGTTGCACTTTGAAATCCAAATCCCCCTAAATCTTACACACTTTAACAATAAACCAACAAAGCACAACTATTAGCGTATAGTGCTAATGTTAGTAATAATAATGACAGCTCCTCATCAATAATGATAAAAGTCTGAAGCTTCCTCCACTTTCTGAAACCGTCCTCATGAATAAACACATCAGTGGTCATTTGTCTAAGAGACACTACTGACCACTGCCGTCTGCGTTAAGGGTCACATGACAGATGGAGACAGCTGAAGGCTGCTTTTTCTATCCTTGTCTACTCGTGCTGTGGAGTGTAAACAGTGGAAACACACAGAGCCAAGTCGCTGCCATTGAAGTGACAGACACATGATTAATATTGATGTGAAGTGACTGCAGACCCTCACTGATATTTTATTGTTTTATATGCAAAGCCTATAAAATATTACTGACTGCACTCGTCACAAGTCCTGCACTGACAGTATTACTGGTGACAGAGGCTGCCGTCTCTTTCACACTGTGTTCACTGTTTGTTATACTGAAGCATCATGGTTGATTTGACATTAACATACAGATGTTAAACACTTGTGTCATTATGGATGAGGAGACTTTGAGATGTAGCTGTTGTTGTGAGGGCTGCGGGCTCGTCAGCGAATAGACTGTGAACACTCCATTGATTCAGTGTCAACACACACAAACACACACAGGAAGAGCCGACGCAGGATCAATGTGGTTGCATCAGTGAATCGATGTCGTGCCCTTGTTAAGAATTAGATCTTGCCTTGACACCATGGCTTTTGTGTGTGTGTGTGTGTGTTCAAAAACTGATCGGTATTCAAGCAGATGAATGACGGACCCTGATGTCTGAGTCAGATGCTGCAGCTGAAAGTAATTGAAGAAGTATTGAAACACAAGTTTTCAGATGTTGCAGTTTCCTTTTTTTAATTAATTTGTATGTATTTTGTCTTTCCCAGTTTTTGTATTGTTTTATTACGATTCTTTGTTTTTTCAGACCAAATCCAGAGACGGGAGAGGTGTGTTGGTGTGGTCGAAATGATTGTTTTAACACAGCAAATCAATTTGTTTTGGCTGCGTGTTCTTGGAGCCTTTTTTGAATCATGATGTTGTTGCTTCTTCTTCTTTCTCCTCTTGTTGTTGTTTAATTTACCTTTTGTTGTTGTTGCTGCTTCGTCCTCTTCCTTCCCTTGTCAATGCTGTTGTTGCCTCCTTGTCCTCCTCCTCATCGTTGTTGTTTCCTGTTCCTTTTGTTGTTGCTCCGTCTTCTTCCTCTCCTTGTCATTGTTGTTTGTGCTTTTTCTTCTTCTTCTTCCCCTTCTCATAGTTGGTGTCAATGCTTCTTCTTCCTTCTGTACTTGTTGTTGCTTCTTTTTCCTGTTGTTGTTTCTTCTTCCTTTTGTTGTTGTTGTTTGTTCTGCCTTTTGTTGTTGTTGTTGTTGCTTTATCTTCTTCCTTCCCTTGTCATTGTTGTTTGTGCTTCTTCCCCTTCTTGTAGCTATTGTTGTTGCTTCTTTTTCCTGTTGTTGTTGCCTCCTCCTCTTCCTCCTCTGGTCATTGATGTTTTTCTTCCTTTTGGTTTTGTTGTTGTTGTTGCTTCTTCTTCTTCTTTGTTCCCTTGACGTTGTTTGTGCTTTTTTCCCCTTCTTAAAGTTGTTGTTGTCATTGCTTCTTCTTCGCCCTCTTCTCGCTGTTGTTGTTGTTGTTTCAGTCTGATGTTGCAATTGAAACCCAACTGAAAGACACGTTAAAACACACTGTCTTTTTTTGTCTTTTCTAGATTGATGTATTATTTTGATACCTTAATCCAGGGCTATGAAAGGATGTGTTGAAATGCACAGTATGAGTGTTTCTTCCACAGTGAGTGAGTGTTTCAAAGATTATTCTTTGGGTGTTTTGCTTTTATTGACAGTACAGCTAATGACGGGCAGGAAAGGTGGGAGAGAGTGGGGGTTGACATGCACCAAAGGGCAGCAGGTCAGAGTCAAATCCCGGGCTGCTGCAAAGGACTCATGTAAATCATCACTAAAATAAAGTGGCCATTTTTTTTTACTTTGCTGCTCCTTCTTTTTTGTTTCTTCGTCTCCTTTTTTGTTGCTTCTTTGTCTTCTGTTTCTTCTTCTTTGTTGTTTCTTCCTTCAATAAAACATGTACAATCTTTCTTCTCACATAGTGAGTTTAGATTAAAAACATTTTAAGATTCAGAGTTTTGATTTGGCACATGGTCATGCAAAAATGTGCAGTGAAATACAGGTTGGCATGTTCTTGAGGCTAGGGCCCAACCGATATGGATTTTTTTGGGCCGATGCCGATTCCGATATTATGGAATAAAAAAATTCGATAACCGATATATCGGCCGATTAAATTTTTACGTTTTTCAATTTAAAAAATCCCAAAATACCTGCTTTTGATGGCTTAAATATAGTTCAAAACTCGTTATAAAGATATAAATTGAAGGAAGAACATTTTACTATTTTCAAATACTTTTATTATCAGAAATTGTGTGGAACAAGCAGCATATGAGCAATTTGAACACATAATAAATCAAAAATATGACCTGCAAAAAGGCAGTAAACCTCTGGGAAATGAAATAATCATGCAAAGTCTATATGAATTAAGACATTCACATGTAGGTTCACAGTACCAGAGTTCTTCTTATTATTGCCAATTTGACAGAGGTAGGTTATTGTGCAAAAAGTAACACAAGGACATCATTTCTAAGTAAAACACCATATTCCCTGCATTTTATTAGTGATGAAAATATAAGTGTTAAAGGGCCAGTGTGTAATATTTGGCATGGTTTATTGTCAAATCTGAATCTGAATCTGAATATTCTACCCATTAATGTGTTTATATAAGTGTATAATCGCTATAAAATAAAATTTGTTTGGTTTTCGTAGCCTTATAATTATGCTTTTATATATATATATATATATAGCAAGGGCCTTGCTTTAGAGAGGTCGCCATCTTGCGCTGCCATGTATGTAAGGCAGCCTGAGCGGACAATCCAGCCAGCCAGAGAACGCATTTCGCGTGTATAAATAAACCAACGAAGACAGCGG
>NC_065506.1:45666890-45687306 GCF_006386435.1 Epinephelus moara | reverse complement strand
GTCTCCTGCTCATGAGGGATTCATTACAATATCGTAACATGGTTTAGATTTCTAAATAAACATTTACCTCGTCGCTAGATAGACCTACTCCTGAAAAACTCGTGTCTGCGCAAGGCTTTTTGTCCCTACGAGGCCACCGTCATTTACCCGACGGGAGGGGTGAGCGAGTGAGCCCTGCAATCTAGAATTTGACCACTGATGTCACTGTTTTCAACCCATTTTACACACTGGCCCTTTAACATCGGCGTCAATCAGCCAACTTTTGGCCGATTGCCGATTATTCTCTAATGGCTATAATCGGCCGATTAAATTGGCCGGCTGATAAATCAGTCGGGCCCTACTTGAGGCTGTGCCAAAAATGGTGGAGAGCAATACAGGATAAGAATTAGAAAATTAGAGTGAGAAGAAGAATTAAAAAATGTAGCCAAGATGTGTAACTGAAGCATTGAAAACCAGTAGTGTATACTGGTTGTTGTTGTTGTAGAGAAAGATTTAGGCTACAATAAATATTTCATACACAAGTGCAAACATGTTGTGTGCAGGGCAAACACTTAAAGAGGACCATGTCCTGGTCAAGGCAAAGGTTCTACAGGATGTACTGCCTTATTTTGTTTTATGTTTTTTGTCCAGTTAAATTGAATGTTTTAATTTAATGTACCCAGGACTGGCTGGGAATAATATCAGGTGGATTACCCTTTTGAAATAAATAAAACAAAGGTTTCTTTTTAATATCGACAGCCCCAGTCTTTCCTGTATTTCTTATGTTAATGTGGTCAAATACTGTGTGCCCAGTAATTATATATCTGTAAGCATATGAGAGGAAGGTTAAGTCCATTTTGGGATAAGAGCAACAAATGTAGTTGGTGCTTCCGGTCATGATGGTGCTTATCCAGGCTCAGTCATTATGGCTCTTTTATGCCGATACTAAAGCTCATTGGTTTCATTTCAGTGGACTTAATAGCATATCATCAAACTTGAGTTATGATAGCAGAGTCAGTGGATGGTTGAGTTCTGTGTGGGACACGACCTGAAACAGAAATACTTAAGAAAGATGTGAAATGCAGTGGTCTAGGTTCATGAGCTCATAATCTCTAGAGACATCAGAACGGTGCAAAATCAAGCAGCCATGTCAGGAACGTCACCTTTCTCACGCTCCACCATCTCTCCAAAGCTTCAGGTCTGTGTAGAGAAAAGCTCTCTCTTCCTGTTTTGTGCTCTGAAACAACTCGACAGATTGGGCTGATGGAGAGCCTGAGAGATTGTTTTTTGTTTAGTGCATTTTCCAAATCACAAGAGCCATGACTAGAATTGAATTGTTAAGGTCTTAAGCTGTTTGAGGTTCAAGTTTTAGTTGGCAACTGTGACTGTTAAATGGACTGATAGGAAAACTGTTGCCAGAGAATTTACTAAGCTACAGCTAATAACCATTAAATCTGTGGGATGGCCACACTGTGAAATTAAACTCTATGCTTTGTCTGATTAATAGGCCCTTTACATGCAGGTTTACTGTACGCTCAACCAAGGATGGTTTATTTAAGAGAAGGAAGCACCATCATTCTTCTTCTTCCTGTTCTTGTTTCTTCTTCCTGTTATCATGGTTGTCTTTGCTTCTTCCCCCTCCCTTCATTGTTGTTGTTGTCATTGTCATTTCTTCTCTCTCCTGTTGTTGGTGCTTCTTCTTTCTCTTTTCCTTGTCGTTTTGTTTGCTCTTTCTTCTTCTTTGTCCTCTTGTTGTTGCTTCCTCTTCTTCTTCCTTTTATCATCATTCTTCTTTTTTGTCTTCCTTTTGTCATTGTTTTTGTTGTCGTTGCTCTTCTTCTTACTCCTGTTGTCATCGATCCTTCTCCCTCCTCTTGTCTTTGTCTTTGTTTCGTCTTCCTCTTGTCATTGTCCTTTTGTCTTCTTCCTGTCGTCTTTGCTTCTTCTCCCTCCTCCCTTTGTTGTTGTTGTCATTGCTTCTTCACCCAGCTGTCAGTGCTTCCTTGTCTTTCTCCTCTTGTCATTGTTTTTTCTTGATCCTCTTGTTGTTGTCTTTGCTTCTTCCTTGTGCCGTCATTGTTGTTGTCGTTGTCATTGTTGTTACTACTCCCTCCTGTTGTCAGTGCTTCTTCTTTCTTTCCTTTGTCGTTTTGGTTGCTCTTTCTTCTTCTTTGTCATCTTGTTGTATATTTCCCTTTTTTCTTGTGTCTTTCCTCTTGTTGTTGTTTCTTCCTCCTCTTGTCATTATTGTTGTTGTCTTTGCTCTTCTTCCTACTGCTGTCAGTGCTTCCTTGTCTTTCTCCTCTTGTCATTGTTTTTTCTTGATCCTCTTGTTGCTATGTCTGGTTCGTCTTCTCCGTCCCTTCATTGTTGTTGTTGTCATGTCGTTACTTCTCTCTCCTGTTGTCGGTGCTTCTTCTTTCTCTTTTCCTTGTCGTTTTGGTTGCTCTTTCTTCTTCTTTGTCCTCTTGTTGTTGCTTCTTCTTCTTCTTCTTCTTCCTTTTACTTTGATTCTTCTTTTTCCTTCTTTTCTGTTGTTGGTAGTTCTTCTTTCTCTTTTCCTTGTTGTTGTTGTTGCTTTTTCTTCTTCATTGTCTTGTTCTTGTTGTGTCTTTCCCATTTTTGTTGTTGTTGCTTCTACCACTTCTTCCTTTTCTTCATCCTTTTGTTGATGTTGTTCCTGCTTCTTCCCCCTTTTATTCGTTTTCTCTTCTTCCTACTCCTATTGTCACTGATTCTTCCTCTTGTCATCGTCTTTGGTGTTTCTTCTCCCCCTTGTTGTTGTTTCCTCTTCCTCTTGTCATTGTTGTCTTTGTTCCTCCACCTGTTGTCTGCATTTCCTCTTCCTCCTGTTGTCAGTGCTTCTTCTTCTTACGCTTGTCATTGTTGTTTCTTCTTCCTCTTTTCGTTGTTGTGTTTGCTTCTTCCTTGTACCTTCATTGTTGTTGTTGTTGCCATTGCTTCTTCCTCCTGTTGTTATCGTTTTTTTCTTCCTCTTGTCATTGTCGTTGTTTCCTCTTCCGGTTATCATGATTGTCTTTGCTTCTTCGCCCTCCCGTCATTGTTGTTGTCATTGTCATTACTTCTCCCTCCTGTTGTCAGTGATCCTTCTTTGACTTTTCCTTATCGTTGTTGCTTTTTCCTCTTGATTGTCATCTTGTTTTATCTTTCCCTTTTTGTTGTGTCTTTCCTCTTGTTGTTGTTTCTTCTGCTTCTTCCTTTTATCTTGAGTCTTCCTCCTCTTCTTCCCCTTGTCGTTTTTGTCTCTTTCTCTTGTTGTTCTCTTTCCCTTTTCATTGGTGCTTGTTAGGCTTGGGCGATTGGACGAATATATCGCCAATCGCCCATCAGCTGAGTCCATCACGGTTGGTTTCATTTTTGCCGATTTTTTGGGCGATTTTTGTCATTTTATTTTTCTGTCTCCACAGAATTCAACTCGGTACATATAGTCCATAATTACTATGTAGAGCACAATTCAAAGTGTGTGCGTATTGGAACTGGCAGCTTCACACTGATTTCCGACGAGTCTTTCACAAAACACGTCAGTGATGGCGGAGCTGAAAGTTACGGCATGGGTCCCGTAGCAGCTCGCCCCCCTGTTAATCAATTACAGCGGCTGCACCGGCAACGGGAGCGGCGTGACAACTCTCTATTTTAGGATGCTCTTCTATTTTTGTCGCGCTACGCTCCCCTACGCGACCCTCCAGCAGATAAAAACTACATGAAATAGTGTGCTAAACGAGCACAATGTGTTTTTAAATGAATGAACCATTATCAGAGGTGATATGTGATGACTTTTTTTCATGCATTTACCCATGTTTATCCGTGACATTGTGTAAATGTCCGTGGCGGACATTTGAAAGCGAGTAGATGACAAACAGTACAGTAAACGTGTAGATAACTCAAAAATATGTAATAACTTAGGTGGAAAATGCTTTAACTATCATGGCTCAGCAAACGGTAGGCCTAAACAAGACGCTTGACGTGACGCTTACGTTTGCAGCTGGTGGAACCTGGCCGTAACGTTAATTCATAAACCATATTTGAGAACTACATCAAAAAAGATGTGCAGTTGTGCACCCCGATCGTTATAGTAGGACAGGTATGTTGTCCCTATCTCCCACCTGTTTGCTGATTTAGAGGCTGTGAGCGAATGCGTCCTTCTGCAGCCGTCAGACTCTTTTTAAAATGGTGTCGGACAGTCGTCTTCAGCCCGTCTTTACAGCTTATTACTCAGCAAAGATCTCAAGGTGATTTTTTTTTTTAATGAATAAGAGTATAGCCTATAGGCTGTATGTTTCAGTAAAATTTCAATATAATAATTTTGACATTAAAGACCACAGTCAGAGGATAAGGCGCAGGTAAATTTATTCAAACAGAATAAACAGTTGGTCGGTCCACAAAAGTGACACAGTAACAGTAGCCTATAATAACAAATAAGTAAATATAAACGAAGGACATTGAAAAAATAAAGTGCAAAAATCACACAATCAGCTCTCGTCTTTTTAATTGTTGTGTCGTCCTTTTCTCCCTCTTGTCCCTCGTGCTTCTTTCTCTTGTCATCGTTGTTGTTGCCTTTTTCTATCTCCCTCTTGTCATTTTTTGTTTCTTCTCTCTCTCTGTTGTCGTTGCTGTTTTGTCCTTCTCTTGTCATTGTTGTTGTCGTTGCTTCATCTTCCTCCTCTTGTCGTTGTCAGCGACAAGAGGAGGAAGATGTTGTTGTTTGTGTAGCTCTGTTGCTGCTAAATGTTCCACGGTGTATGGTGGGTTTATCAGAGATTCTTTAGCTGAAAACAGCTGTCTGCTGCTGCTGTTGGAAACAAAGTTGATAAGAGCAGTAAGACTGAACAAAACCATCGAGCTCAACAACATTAAAACACTTAGTAGAGCTGAAGGAAACAGCAGAGTTAGGCTGTAGTTCTCTGTGACTTCTTTCACTTCATCATTTCATCCATCCATACGTAATTGGATCAGAGCAGCTTTAAAATCACAATTTGAGATTTTATCAAAATCCTGCATCCTTGTACCTGCTAAATGAAGAGTGAAGAGCACGGCCTACCAGAGGCTTTTAGTTCCCTCAGCATTGTGCTGAAGTATTTATGACAAACACACTAATGTCCACAGATGATTGAGGTAATTACTTATTCATGCTATGATTAATGAATAGCGCACCTTGAACACAGCGTATCCTGGACATGATATTTATTGAAGGTGGTGCAATTGAACATTTCCATTAGGACAAACAAAGATTACTGTCGTATTTGCTCGTTCATATGTTCATGTGTTTGTTATAGTCATTGACATCTGTGTGTGTATTTGCATGATTGTGTGCTTTTCCATTTCGTCTGATTCTGTGTGTTTGTTTAATGTTTAATAGTCTTGTGTGCCTGAGCCACTTAGCTAAACCAACATTGCAATAATGATAAGCCTCTCCCTGTCTCGCCTTTTGCCAGCCTTGTGTGTGTGTGTGTGTGTGTGTGTGTGTGTGTGTGTGTGTGTGTGTGCGTGCGCATGTATGTGTGTGTGTGTGTGTGTGTGTATTAATGATCCCCTTGTTAAAGTTTAATGTCTCTGTTCCACTGTTGTCAGGGAGATTTACCACTGAGCCCTATGGGAAATGTCTGCCCCACTGCTCCTCGCCTGATGGCAAACACACCCCTCACACACACACACACACACACTGGGTTGCACTTGAGCATCTGCATGCACAGGATGCATAAATGGCCGTATAAGTCACGTCACCTCTTGTATATCAGTTTCATTACCGCAAGTGAGTCAATGAAGACGGCAAGTGTCCTCGCTTTCTGGAGGGGAAGTGTGTGTCTGTGTGTGTGTGCGCCTGCTGTACTTCACACATGGCTTACTCCAGCACTAGGTCAAGCACACTGTTGTCTCCTCCTTCCTGTGTGTCTTTGTGCTTGAACCTCTCCATCCACAGACGGATGCAGTGTATTTTTCTTACACTGCCAGTTCTCTCTCCTGCATCAGCTCATTGTGACATAGCAGAAACAAAATACTTGGACTTGGACTGTGTGCTAAACACAGTTTTCAGACCATCATGTCCACAATCAAAGTAAATAATGTAGTTTAAAGCTCTACATATATTTTTCTGTCTCACAGTTGACGGTATTTTTTAACAGATGATCTCAGAGCTCTTATCAGGGACTGAAACCCAGTATTAACCAGGCCCTGGGGCTAAATTATCAAAGGCTGATAAGCTCTGACATTATTGGTTCTTTTATTGGTACTTTATAAGGTTTTGGTGTAATTTATTAACATGCTGAAGCCAGGGGCTGACCTCCAAACAGACACACACAAGACACAGGCTGAAATCAACAAACATTAATGCAGAATGGCTGCGGAGGTAACAAAAGAAGATAACACGAAAATTATTCGAGTTGACGACTGTTGCTCTCATTACTGCCAGTAAGTGCAATACTAGCAAGTTAAAATCCAATACTTTATTTTTACCTGTGATCACCAAGCATAAACATGTAGACATGCAGAATGTGATATGATTTAATCTGCTCTGTCCGCAGTCTGTCCTCCACCATCACTAATATTATGTGTTACAAGGACAGTGCACTAGCTCTGCTAATAGGGGTGGTAGTAGCTCAATCCACAGGGAACTGGGGGGTCGTTGGCTCAAGTTCCCGTACAGACCAAGTATGGGGTGTGGACTGGTAGCTGGAGAGGTGCCAGTTCTCCTCCTGGGCACTGGTGTCCTTGAGCAAGGCACCCAACGCCCCCTCACTCTGATATCTCTCCATTTAATGCATTTATAGATCCTGTTAGTGTATGCGTGTGTATTTCAGGCTTGTGTGTGTATGACAACAGAGTAAAAAAATTTAATTTCCCCTCTGGGATTAATAAAGTATATGATCTTCTTCTTCTAATGGCAAATTGTCACAGATAAACTCAAAAGAAATCATTCTGTATGAAGTCTTTCTATTGGGTAAATTCTTTTGAACTTGGCTGCTGGCTGAAACAAACAGCCCCTCCTGTCTTGACCAGTGGAACCTACTGGCGGTGGGAATGACTGATACTGATCGATTAAACTAAACTTCAGGCAGTATTGGTCAGGATATTATTTTAATAGGGGCTTTGAGGTTGTAAACAGTACTGTTGGTGCTTTAGAAACAACATTTAATTACAATAAAAATATTCAATTCTAATCCCGTTTTGAATTCATTCTTTTATGAATGAATATATTTTCTAAAAAAAACAATTATTTAGGAATAAAAAAGAACCTATAATCTCATTCTTACCTTTACCTTACCTCGATAACAGAGGAAAACGTCATGAACACATTACCACAGACACATTACTACAGACTGTCAGAGTATTATCTGATTACCTGTATACTGTCATGCCAATGTGTACACTGAGTGAACAGAGTGTAATTATTTCTACTGTCATGGCTACACTGTAAGAAATGTAGGGCTCAGAATGTTGTTGGATCAGATTTGTCTGTTCAGTACCAATTAGCAACTATTCATTACTTTTTTTGAGAGTTTGAACAGGGTTTGGCAGGATGTTCATGTAATATAGTCCACAAGCCAAGTTAGCCCTCCAAGCTAATGCGTGCAAACGACAGATCACAAATGTGTAACAGCATTTTTTGTCGACACTATTTACCGAACAAAAGCCAGTGACTGTATTGGTTAAGTTGCTCTGAGCTGTAAATTCACCACTTCCAAGCAGAGGAGAGAAGATAATGTTATCTTGGAGCCTGACCAGGCAGAGCCTCTTTTCCTCAGGGTAGCTGCCTCCATCTTACTCAGACTCACCCTGGGTCTAGTTGCGTAGCTGCCTGTACTGGAGAGCAGCATGACAGAGAGGTGCATCTCACTCTGCAGCAATATCTTGGAACTACAACGACCTTTTGGCCCTCAACAATGATCTTTTCTGAACCATAACCATTGAGTTTTGTTGCCGAAATCTAACAACCAACCCCTTCTGTGTCAAGATCTGCCGACCACCTGTGTCAAGAGACAACACAAAAGGCGGTGCTGGGGTCTCCTGCCCCGTCAAAATACGCAGAGTAGGGATAAGATCACATAGAAGCAGGTAAAAAGCTGCATAAAGCTGATGGGAGCTGCAGAGTTTCTGACTGACACCTCACTTCACACATAGTCATTTGATTGTTAACATGAAAAGAAGGATGCATGCGGCTTTAACAAATGAGGACAACTAAGGGCAGCGGCTCGGTGTTTACACAGAGGTGTTAACACTGTAATTTTGTATCTACAGCAGCGTTGCAACATAATAAATGCTGAAAGGAAAGGATGAAGAGATCAAGGTGTTTGAAATGGAAATTTGACTTGATGGAAGCGGGGAATAAACAGTGTGGCATCATGGGTAGGCAGGCTCTGATTAGAGAAGAGATTAAAGCTCATGCATTTTTATTTCCTGGATACCGTACGTCCTAATAGATGCTGCCTCCTTTGTAGACCTTTACAGCTTTATGCCATAGTACTACACGTGTACAACACGTGTGCTCATTTACAATACAAACACACACAGACTCGAACAAAGAAGGGCAAATATAACCTGACATACAGTGTACTGAACATTACAGCACAATGACACGTCACAAGCAGCCAGCCCGCATACTTGCCCTCAATAACGGTGTGTGCCACCAGCATGAATAATGGACGATAATGTTGGGCTCCTCACTCTTCAATGAATAATATATATACTGTATATATCCATTTCTGCCTCTGTCTCTTACTCTTTCTTTGTCCGTGTGTTTCTTAGAGATGCCACAGAGGGACAGGAGGGGGAAGACCCGTCTGGTGAAGAGTGAATGAAAAAAAGGACGGAGTAAAGAAAAACACACGGACAACAAGAGGCAAAGAGGGAGAGAAACAATTCCAAGGAGGGAGGGGACAATGTGCAGACCTCCATGAAAGAGGAGAGACGGAGCTGAGGATTGATAGAAACAGGAAGGGAGGGAGAAACAAAAACACACACAAAGTCCTGGAAGAGACAGACGGGACTGAAAGTGAAAGAGAGGAAGCCACACAGGACAAAGACGCTCGGAGCTTTGAGGAGGTAGGAAGAGAAAGCGAGGGACTGGTTGAGGGAGGGAAGAAACATCTGGATGGTCTCCACAGCGACGGCCAGCAGGTTACCCCCCCTCCGAAGATGGCCTCCAACTTCAACGACATCGTCAAGCAGGGCTACGTACGCATGCGCAGCCGCAAGCTGGGGGTGAGTGTGTGTTAATGTGTGTGTGTGTTTCCTATTCATTCATGTATTATCAAAGCCATCACAAAAGGAAACACTCTTCTCTTTGGGGCGGCATTTAGCTCAGTCCATAGGGACTTGGGTTGGGAACCGGAGGGTCGCCTGTTCAAGTCCCTGTCCGGACCAAAATATGGAGCATGGACTGGTAGCTGGAGAGGTGCCAGTTCACCTCCTGGGCACTGCCGAGGTGCCCCTGAGCAAGGCACTGAACCCCCCAACCGCTCAGAGCGCCTGTCATGGGCAGCCCACTCTGACATCTCTCCACTTAGTGCATGTATAGGTCCTGTTTGTGCATGTGTGTGTTTGGACCTGTGTGTAATTGACAAACAGAGTGAAAAAAAAAAAATTGAATTTCCCCTCGGGGATTAATAAAGTATATAAAACTAAAACTAAAAAACTAAAAATTATACCGGTATTTATCGTGAAGGAGGTGATATGGCACACCCCTACCTGCCAATGTAGAGGCTTTTAAAAAGTTCATCCAAATGACAAAAATCAAGTATTTCCTCACTCACTTCTAGTTGTATATATTCATGTGGGTAGTTTTGTGTTTCTTTATCTAGGTTTTGACAAATAAAACCAAAAATATGACTTTGTACTTTGGTACTCTTGCCAGTACAATCCAGCCAGTCTTTGAAACAAGTATATTTATATAGGATGTTTCAGTTGGCTTATGAATACTAAGGTTTTGATATTAAGTTTGTTCCTAGATGACCTTCCAGTGTAGATGCTGTATGACCTCTTGTTGTACAGATTGAAAGTCTCCACTATCTGTTGTGCCTGTGGCTGGGACTGCATGGGGAATGCTAATTTCACTGAGCATGAGTCACATTCAGACGGCGTAGGCCGTGGAATTCAACTTTGCATGACTCATATTATGGAAACGAACACAAATCAATTTGAGCCAGGTTCTGTTCAACAGCTCACTTCAAATAATGGTCTCCTCTGCTATCGCTGCCTGCACAGCCGAGCGAACGGCGCTGTTTAGCTCTCTGAGGGGACTGATGGCATTCCCATTCCAGCATGAACTCACTGCTTAGGATATTACCAAAATAAAGTTTCTTTTCCTGAAGTTTGAACTCAGTTAATGGCTTATGGATAGAAAAAATGTGGCCTGTGGGAAATAATGTTCCTGCTTTTTAGTGCCCGACCTACAGTGACCATTCTGTTTATTCTTAAAGTGCTCTGTGTACAAATGTGTCTAAGAGAAAGACTGTGTGTGTTTTTATCCCTGCTTTTACTGGCTGATCCAAACCATGATACAAGAAGGTGTGTGTGTGTGTGTGTGTGTGTGTGTGTGTGTGCAAGAAGGTGTGTGTGTGTGTGTGTGTGTGTGTGTGTGTGTGTACACCACCACAGTGCATATAAAAACTCAACAACATGCCTTTCAAGATTGACTTGAGTTTTGAAATAGAACCCACGTTAGCCACATTAGCACTGTTAGCAGCATGGCTCTTAGGATGGCAGTGATAGTTGGTCAGTGTGCCCATCACTTTGATCCAGAGGGATGTCTTAGCAGCTATTGGATGGAATGCCTTGATGTCGTCTCACGAAAATAACAATAAGCCGTCTCACGTCGGCTTATTGTTAAACAGTGCCCAGCGGTGTCAGGGGGAATTGTTGGTGTGACAACAATGAAAGTTAAGACGGTGGAAGTCCGAGTAGGGCGGGCAGGAGGGTTGGCGGATGATTCCAATAACCACTGACTTTTACCAGGAAGGTCGGTGTTCACTTCCCGTAAGATTGTAAAGCCAAACCCTGTTCTTTTGTCCTAAACCAAACCATGTGGCAGTACGTAATGACCAGTGTTTGTTGTTGAAGGAATAAAATGTCAATTCATGGTGTTTCACCAACGTAGTGTGTTTATTTTGAAAGAGGCTCAAATCTCCCTCCCCCAGGGAAATCGGTTAGCGAGCAAGCGACGCGAGCAACGCACTTCCTGTCATAGTCAACACATTGAACGCAAGCGACGCGGGAGACACTTGAAATGCAATACATCACTCGCCCAATAGTGGGTAGCAGAGTCACTGGTACATTCCAGCTAGCTAGCACTGCTATTTTATTAGAGTGCAGGGAACTAGAACTGTCATATAAATGTGGGTGTGCCCGTACAAGTTTGCAAATTTCTCCTCCTCGCCCGCCATATTTCATACCTGCTTCTTCTATGAATAACACAAGGTGGTTGATTTCAAGTACATCGCTTGCATTATCACCCCCACTGGCAACACATGGTATTACATGCGTCGCGTATTAAAAAAATAGACAACACATTTTGAGACACAAGCACGCATCATGGCGGCCAATGCGTCTCGATGTGTCCCAATGCGTTCTGCGTCTGTGTGCCTTTGTGTCAACTATGAAACAGCTCTTAGAGTGGACACAGTGTCAGACTGAAGATGGAAATGCAGCATAAGGAGTTGACAGTTTGGTGTGATATCAGGCAAGCTGTGTGTGTAATCCTGCGTAATATTATCTTGTCGACATCAGCCTCACTGTCTACTGTACCCTACTGACTTTTGTGATACCCTGACTGTTCATCTTTTAGTGCCACCATGAGGTTTAAATCAGTGACTTTGTGTTAAATGTCTCCCTAACTATTGGATAGACTGGATATGTGACATTTGGTAGAAACATGCATGTTCTCCTCAGGGTGGATTGTAAAATGTCCTGACTTTTACTGTAGCACCATCATCAGGTCAGCATTTCAGTTAATGCAATACTTTGACTTATGACTTAAAAACAAATGACATTCGTTGACTCGCTAACTCTTATTTGTGAGAGTCTGAAAGTTGCTGAAAGAGCTGAAACAAAAAGAGAAATGTCACCTCTGCTTTGAGGCAACGTTGCAGACCACAGCCGGGAGCTTTGTTCTTCATGAAGTCATGGACTGCTTATCCAGCTCTGGGACACACTGCTGTGCTGCATCCCTGCGCTTGTGAGGCCATAGTCCTACTTTCTGAGTTCCCCTGTGTCTCCTCGTACTGTGTGTCCTCAACTGGCCCAGACTTTGGATCAGAAACTGTCTGGCTGTAATGATGAGAATGATTGTTTTCATTTCTCCATCACGCCATCGAGGCACATGTCAAGGTATAAGAATCTGTCTGCTGTTCTTTATTCGCACATTTTTATCTGGCATCTCAGTTAATCAAACTGGAGCCCATGAAATGTGCTACACACACAGGCAACATATGAGCATGAAGGTGGTATTGATCAGCCTGACCAGCGTTGTTTTAAATAATCCACAAAAAAACTATTATGAACTCATTCAGATCATTTGAGCTGGTTGTAGAATTAACTGGACCAAAGCAAATTTAGCTTTCACAGTCTCTCCCTTCCCCTCTTTGGGAATCTTTCCGTGTTTTGTTTTGAACACTAACTGCTCTCGTTTTCTGTCCCGGTCTTATTTTTCCTCTCTTTCTCACACTGTCCTCGTCATTTAATTGCTCTGTGTCTTCTTTTTCTCCCTCTGCGGTTTTCTGCCCAGAGCACTGATTCTTCACATCTCATTCTTCCTTTTCTGCCTCATTATCTGTGTCCTTCCACTGCATTCTTTCTGTGTCATCTTTCTCTCTTTCTCTTTTGGCCTTTTTTCATTTGCTGTCGTAATCCATCTCCTCCCTGTTTTGTTAACAGTCTGCCTATACTTTGTGATGTGTAGTGTGAAGCAGAGATCGTTTGGAGCAGTGGAATGTAGCTGGTGTGCTCTGCATAAAAGCTCATTGCTGATTTTACATTATTAAAACAAGTCAGTGATTCTGTTTTATTTGCTTCACGTTAAGTTCAATATCCACTTTCTTTTTCTACCTCTGGTATGGGCTTCATACCTGAGGGAAACATCTGGTGCTTTAGTTTCTAAATGCTCCACTGTGTTCACCAGCTAGTCTCTAATAGGGGTGTAAATCACCAGTTTCATCACGATACGATATCACATCGATTCTTTGGCTGCTTACCATCTGCCTGCCGCTGTTTGACGGTGACACAGACTTTCAAAATAAAAGGGCATCCTAAAGATGACAATGTAAATCAATGTTTTCACTTTGCATCGATGATACTGGATCGTTGATCATTGCATTGATATATCGATCCAGATTGATGGATCATTACACCCCTCGTCCCTAACTGTGTCTGTCTACTGTTTGGTGCTGGGTGGGTAGTGTGGTTAGAGGGGCTTTGCCAGGGTTTATCATTGAAAACAGCAGCGGAGGTTGATGCGACTGAACAAAAACAGTAATGGGCAATGAGACCAAAACTATGAGCTGAACAGATATGCCAAGTCATCAGAGTAAAAAAAGGTGACATAGATGCAAACCTCTGAGGTGGGTCCGGGGCCACGCTCAACTTGATTTAGGGTTGATTTCAGCATGAGGATTTTGGGAAAAACTCACCTTAGAGTTATTAAATCTTACTGCTGAGAAAATAATGTGTGGGGGACATCAGTTCAGGACACTAATACCCCTTCCACACCAAAATTAGTGCATGTACACAGGTGTTTTAAGCACTGGAAACCTGCTAAAAGTAGGCCATACACTCCTTTCCCATCGGCCCACAACAGGTTAGTAAACAGTAGAAAGCAGCATGGAGGCCAATGAAAATATGACAGTGGTTACTCCCCTTTATTTATCTTTTACTTATTCAGTCTCTTTCAGACTTTTGCTAATTGTGAATGATGTTTTAGCGCTGCTTTGGTGGAGACCAGTGGTATTTTGTGGTGGCACATCATTGCATCTCCCTGATAAAGGGGCTAAAATTAGCACGTTCACCTGGTTGTTTCATTTCCATCATGGCTGATCAGAGCCGGAGCAGATAAATACCCATGACTACTGCAGTCATTTGACCTGGTTGTAAATGCTGATTGTAACCTTTCCCATTACGTACAAAAGCCAGATGTAAGCAGGTGTTAGTGGGTTTTTTGTGCAGTGAAAAAGGAGCTTTAAAAAGAAAATCCCACCTGCCTCAATCTGCTTTAAAAGCAGTCCCTCACTCTCCTCTAATTCTTGGAACCAGGTAATGAGCATTTAATTTACATGCCATAATTAAAGTTAAGTAAATTATCACACACGTTGCCACCCTTTTTGCATTTACTGATGCAATTTTGTCATTATGACATTGCCATATAAACCGCCTCATGTGTGCATGTGTTAGCTAAGTGTCTACACCATAGTCTGATGAGTTAGTCACATGTTCCAAACAAGTCCAGAGGCAAATTGTTTAATTACATCCTGGTAATAACCGTATTATGCTGCGTTTAGCTGGTAGACTGGAAACCAAATATCATTTTAGTAGGTGAGGAGGGCAGAGAATACTGGCGACAGTAACGAACGACAGCACTGCCGTCCTGAGTTAAATTAATTTTACTTTCTGCCTTCCTCCACAACAGAATATACAACCAGATGTTACGTACCTTCCTCACACAAGAAGAAAACATGGGCAATCTGGACAATTACAAGACATTACTAGAATGATTACACAAAATAATAGCCATTAAATAATTTGATTTAATATATTTCATTCCATTCTTTGTAAACAATACATCACCATGGCCACATGTTGTCACGCATGTTTTGTTGTAACATCCTCCTGTTCTGTTGGACTATTTGTTTTCCCTGGCCGTCCAAAAGCTGTGTTTCGTCTGCCGTCAACCATCTTTCTGATTCCATTTGAACGCAGCATTAGCCTTGTTAATATTTACCTAACATAAAGACAATAGAACTTTCAGGGGCTAACGATCATCTTAAGTTAGTTTGCACTTTGACTGAGAAGCTTAACTTATGTTGCAGTCGTTGGCAAAATGATAATAGTAGTAGCACTAAACAGAGTCCCAGAGCGCTAACATCAGTGAGGTTATACAATAATACCCAACAGTCCATCCACATTGTGATGGTGAGCATTAGCTAAATCAAAACAACTCAATCTTATCTGGCTAATTAACAGTCCAAGGCTTAAATATATAGTTGTATAGGCTAATTAAGGTTATCATTACGCTACTGTAAGAGATTCTTAGCTTAAGATATGCAGGCTCAGGTATGGTGCACAGGTCTTAACTACTCCCAACATTTTATCTTCTTTGATTTATCCATTCTTAAATTCCTTTAAATTCACAAAAAATTCCTTGTTGTGAAAATGAGTGAAGCCTTTCTATGTAAAAGTCCACATTTCTAATGTTACTGATGTTTAAAAAACTATAATACTGTCATTTTACTTCATACTTGCACTTACCTCTTGGCAAAATGTAGTAAGGAAAACATGATTTGTCCAAAAATCTTACCTAAATATGGTTAAAAGGTGTCTTGAATGGGTCTCAAAAGCATTAAATTTAACTGTCTGATACTTGTAGACACCCTGTACATAGTCATTTTATCCATTGTTGATATAAAAATATTTATTAGTGCAGTTTTAAGACGGAGAAAAAGTCTTGCTTTCCTTGCTTTTGTGTCTGAATTGCTGATACATTCAAGTTCAGGATGGCATCAGTCTTAATGATACTCTGGAGGGTGACCAGTTTCAGTTACTGAGTTAACACAGAGCAGTTGAAAACCCAGGCGAGACACAGGGTAGAGAGGGGGGCATGAGTACAAAGAGAGGTAAAAACAGAGTTATGTGCATCCTTAGGGCAGAGAGGACTTGCACAGCTGAGGTCCTCCTCAAGGCTGAGTAGATACTCTACTGAAGTCATGCTTAATTTATCTCAACAGGAACAACAAAGCCAAAGGAAAAAGCCCCAGACACGCAAAATCCCAGAGCACACTGACTTAAACTAACCTCGCATGCACTGATGTGCCCACAGAGCCCTTATGTTCCTACACAATGTTTCCTGCTTTGGTGTTGCCACAGTCCTCTGAGCATAATGAACTGTTGTATTGATGAGATTGATATTGATCAGCCTCTGGGCATTGGACGAGGGTTTCAAACCCCCACACCCCCCCTTAACCAACCTCCCACTGATTAAGCATGCAGTCAGTGCACTCCGATGGTTAATAGTCTAAAAGCATATGTGGGATGTGTGTGTACCATCTGTTCATATGCTCAGCTGTGCCTTATGGGTGCAGGGAAACAAATGCGTGTGTAGTTTTCCCCCCACTTTCTGCATGTAGCAATAAAATACATTTTTCATCCTTCAAATGCATCCACACACTGAAGTGTTGGACGCACTCCAAACTTGGAGATTAGTAGGCTCAACGCTCCTTACACTGGTGTGTATTTGAATATGGAGAGAGCGGTACTTAATGCGCGACACCAGCGTTCAAGTGGTTCATGGACGTCATTTACAGCAGCGGCAGATTCTGGAGAGACTACAGCACCCTGAATAATGCAGCTATACTTTATGTTTCCAACACTTACCTTTAACACCTTTTAGATCTGGCTCCTCTGCAGGTATATGTTGTTTTTAAAAACAAACAAACTGTAAATTATTCACATAGATTAATAAAGGACAAAACACCTTCTGTGGTGCCCTTGAGTCCTGGAAGAGTCTCACAGTTGGTATTAAATGTGACGTTGCCTGAGGCCTGAGTAAACTTCGAGACGACACATGCGTAGGTGAGAGCTCAGCTAACACGCAGGATATATCACTTCAGACGCCTGCTCTGATCTCCGCTTATCCTGCACATATACCTGTAAGACAATAAGATGAGTTTCACAATCGTGCACACCGGAGAGTGTGTCCATTAGAATCCCTTCAGCTGTCTGCAGAAGTACAGAATAAGGGGGTTTGATGTGAAGGCTGCAGAGACATGTGTGGCAGCTTTGGTGGAATTGGCTGGAGACAGTTTTTTTACTGATGTGTCCACAATTTGGATGGGTTATTTTGAAGGTGATATTGGGTTAGCACTAGTTTGTTCCAGTGATGACAGCCTTCAGGGTGTTAATCTTTCTGCTTCAGATATGATTGACACATCCCTGAATGAGTATTCTCATCAACTGTATGTTCTTGGAATTCAATTTCCACTAATTAGCTCGCTGAAGGAACAAATTTGAGTCTGTATCCCTTCATCAGCCTTATTATCAAGTGTGTATGCTTCTATGGTAGAAAGCAAGAAATGAATCCTTGAAGGTCACCTTAAAGAACAGACCAGTTTATGGAAAATCTGACAATTTTGTTAAACAACTGTAGTCTGGCTGTGCACAACTGGCCCAGTAAGAAAATGCAGCAGTTTCTCTGCTTCAGATAAAGCATATATTTCCAAACATGATGCAGTTACCAATCCTAGTGGATATGGTGGGTAGACGTGTGGTTTATAATATCTGTAACACAGAATAATGATAGGTACTTAACAGTGGCATCAAATTGAGAGTTTTATGGTATATCAATTACATGAAAGAAACGTTTTGCTACTAATTAACCACAATGAGTCAGAACATGAACATCAGTGAAACATAAATATGCCGCTGGCTTCAGCAAGTAGCAGGACACATGCCAGCGATAGCTGTGGCAGGAGGTATTCTTTTTGCGGAATGTCTGCACGTCCATCTTATTCTCATGAATGCGATATCTCAAGAACACCTTGAGGGAAATGGTAAAAATTTACATTTGCTTCTTTCTGCAATTGTTTTCTGTTTTCTAGTATTCGGGGATCAAATTTACTTTGTAGTTTGTGCTTTCTATGACTGCGTTCCTCCGGAAGTATCATCTCTTTCTCTTCTGACCAATACAGTTGTCTTGTCTTCTTTCCTTCTGCTATTTTTTCCACCATCTAACTCTAAGCCAACTTTGTGAGACGGTAACAGGCATCACAAGTGTGAGTCCAAGCAAATAAACAATCTGCATGGAAACTTTTACTGCTGTAAAATCTCTTTTAACGCAGTAAATGAGTGAATGTTTTTCCTACACTAAGGAAACCTTTTAAGGGATTCTGTGCAACTGTGTAAGTCCCTCAGCTAAGGAAAAATGAAGCCTTAAGTGTCATACTTAAGTCGACCACACTCTTGAGATGCTCAGTGCTCCACTATGTTCAGCAGCTAGTTGCAATTTATTTTTTATTATTTTATTTTTTTTTGCCAATTCATTTATTTATTTATTAAATAGCTAAACAATGAGCCGGAAGATGTTAAAATACTCCATACAGCTTGGGTGATCATTGTCTTCATTACTACAAGCGACACCTTTCAGTTTACACAGTCATTTAAAGAATTTTTAATATAAGAATATTAATAAGTTTGGCTTCAGTAGGCTTAGTGTTAATTATCAAATCAAGATATTTAGCTAATCCAGACTAATATCACTACTTTGGATACTGCACACAAAAACTGGTGTTTGCGTCAGTCTGTGATCTAAAAGAAATCATGAAATTAAAGTACACGATTATCCAGTCTCTCACTCAGCCTGCCACATCCAGGTCTCTATTCAGTCCAAAGAACCTGGAAATGTGTTTTATATGCCTTGAAGGCATCATTATGTAAGCATCCCTCTGAGACTAATAGGTTAGCCTGCACTATCGAGTCTGAGCTCCCTGATCTGGCATTCAGCTTCACCTCTCCTCTCAGCACTGCTCTGGCTGCCGGCGCTTTGACCTCCCTGCTCCTCCACACACAATATCCTCCTCCGCTCCTGCCGAGCACGCCGCTGCTGCTGCTTCTCCTCATCTGGTGATCCTTTTCTCTGTTTTTAGAGACTGTACCTTTTTATCAAAAGGCAAATTCAGGTCGCTCAGTCTGGACAGATGTAGCTTTAGACTTTATTATGGAGCGCTGTAAGAATAGTTTCAACTTCCTAGTTCAATGTTTGTTCTAAAATATCACTGTAAATTATCAAATAAAAGCTGCTATTCAAATAATTGCAAAGTCTCAGATAGCAAATATAGAATGATCACTAATTAGGGGCAGTCAAAAAACATTGTTGGGGTCTGTGATACAAAAGATAATTCGGGAAATTCAAAAGACAAGAAAATGTCCAACTTAAATGTGATAAAATATACATATAAAGCCAGATGTCTCTAATATAGGTCTTTTTAATGGTCTGTTTCTCTCTGCACTTTGTCAAAAGAAGGCAAAAAATCATATTTGCTTGTCTCTCTGTGAGGACGCCACGAGGTGTCCCAGATGCAGTGTCTATGATACACCAGGCAAGATTAAAAAAAGCAATTGTCACACCCAATGCTCATTATTGTTCCCAACAGCCCACTGCTGACGAGTCGGGCCGTTATTGCTATCGTTATTGATATCATGCTGTCTGATCTTTGAATAAGATTCAGAATCACTTATTTTCCATTAGGACACACTACAGAGAATAAAACAACTCTCATCATCATCACTGCCATTTTCATCTTGATACAGCGCCATGTGGTCTGATCCTGCCATAACTGTACGAAGAGTCCAATCAGAGAATCACAGAACCTTAGGAACCTTAGGATTCATGCCAGGAAGAAACAAATCAAGCAGATGACCTTTTATTATCTATAATTATCATCAGGATTTTGCTGGATGCAGCACAGGTTGACTGTCTCTCATAAAGAATGGAAATAGAATTTTTGTACAGGATACATGTCAACTGACACTGTTTAAATGAACTGTGAAGAGAGATGCTAGGTTGAGCCAGGGCTGCCCCCTAAGAGTCAACCAAGGTTAATAGTCGGTAAGATTTCATTGGTCGCTTAGTCACAGAAAAAAAAAAAGTGAAACTCTGTTAGGAGCTGTGCCTTGTCAAAATAAATCCAAACCTATATGACTGGACCATGTTGGAGTTTAATTTGAAAGGGCAGACACAGGAAGTGTCCACGCTCAGCAGTCAGACAGGAGTCAGGTTAATTTCCAGGGCTGGTACCTGCGGTTATTCCACAGGCTAGTTAATAACATGTCGGACAGGAAATCAGAAGTGTGGGATCATTTTGAGAAGGTGAAGGACGAACCCAAGGTGATATGTAAACTCATCTTCATAGGTCGACTACTAATCTCTCAAGATTCTGCAATTTACATTGTAGAATCTGTCGGCAGCCCTGTGTGAATGACGACTGGGGGGGGGGGGCCTTTGCGTTTGAACGATGCTGCGCTTTAGCCAATCACAATGGAGGGGGCGTGGCCGAGACATGCAGGTGTCCCCAGGAAATGTTTACCTACAGAAACAGCAAGCTCCGCGTCCATAGCAACCGCTCCACCCAAAACGGCGTCTCGTCAACGTGAAAATTTTTTTTTTTCCAGCGGATGTCTTAGTTACAACATGATTGAGCTAACTGGAGTAGTTTCATGTCGTATC
>NC_065506.1:45633713-45666687 GCF_006386435.1 Epinephelus moara | reverse complement strand
TCAGTGTGTGACGTGCACTTGTAGATAAAATATAGGCCTATATTAATGAAGATTCATTAGTACGGTTTGTATTTCTCTGTAATGTAGCACAGTGTTAACAATGTTACTGATACTATTCTTTCTCACACCTTCAACTCAAACCACCAAAATATATCATTTAATAATTACATTACTATTGTAAACATGTGGGCGACTAGTCGACTAATGGACCTAAATGACGACTTTTGGTCAACTAAGAAAATTCCTAGTCAGGTGCAGCCCTAGTTTGAGCACACATGTCAAATAGTTACAGCGCCCTTATGCAGAGTGTTGTTGCGGCCTGTACTTGTATTTATTTTCCATCAGGCATGGACAGTTAATGCACCATAAAACTCTGTCAGCTCAGCAAGTAGAAGTTTGTGTGGAGAAAAAGATGGACTCATGAGATGCGAGGAAGTTACAACCCCACAGCATTAAGAGCCCACAGACACACACACACACACACGCACACACACACACACACACACACACACACACTAACCGGCAGTGAGAAATGATTGGAAAATCATTATACACGTATTATAAAATTTAGATGTCATGCACAGTGGGTTGTCAGCACCTCTGTGCTTTAGGCCCTCTCCCTCCCACACACACACTTCCCAAACTAGTTCATTTGTCCACCTATGTCCTGTCAACAACTTTCAGCCTGTACAAGCTGCACTTCTGGATGCTAAATAAAAGTTTTTTATATTTTATTAAGTATTATATAATCATCTGCATGCAGATATATATAGCCACATACTTTCACAAGACTGTCCTCCCAAGACAAACAACACAATCAGTTGGCCCAAAACAACGTTTTGTTTTAGTCCCAGTGACGGTGCCCTCTAGCTTGTTGGACATACATACAAATATTTCTTTCTTCTAAAATGTTAGTTATGTCAACTTCATAAGACCATAATATGTCAAACCAGGGTGTGATGTCCAGTCCTTTTTTGCTGCCTCTAGGGCTGTTGCTCGAACTACAGATTGTACCAGCACCAAGGACACAAAGAGTAGGCCTATAGAAGTGAAACTCAAAGACCAAACTAAAACTAGGCAGTGCTGATTACATAAAAAAATAAAAATAAAATCAAGATTCAGTTACTGCATTGACTATTTCTTGCCTAAAATGTCTTCAGACACATATTTTATCACACTGTATAGCTGTAATGTGAGATTGTTTGTTACCAGCCAGTCGCCATATTGTTTTTTTGTGTCAAGATGGACAAGCTCACATTACGTTGCCCACCAGCAGAAGCGTTTATCGGTCCGGTATGGTGCAGAGCATTCTGATAAATACCTCTCGAGCAACAAAACAATTGCCACAGCCCTTTACCTCTGTTTTCTCTCATCATGCAGCACCAATTTCAAAAGTATTTACATCCGTCTTCTGTATATACAGCCCAGCTTTATGAAAAGATCATCTTTCCAGCAGTGAAATACATCTTTAAAAAAAAGACATAATATCCAAATTCGCTTTTGGATAACTTTTTCTGATAAAATGACATGTCTGAGCAATAATCATAAATTAGCTTACAACCGAGAGTTAGTTCCTCAAGCAAGGGAGTTCAAGTATCTCGGGGTCTTGTTCACGAGTGAGGGTAGAATGGAGCATGAGCTGGATCAGTGGTTTGGCGCAGCGTCGGCAGTGATGCAGGGGCTATGCCGGTCCGTCGTGGTGATGAGAGAACTGAGCTGGAAGGCGAAGCTTTCGATTTACTGGTCCATCTACATCCCAGCCCTCACCTATGGTCATGAGCTCTGGGTAGTAACCGAAAGAATGAGATCGCGGATACAGAAAATGAGATTCCTCTGTGGGATGTCTGGGCTCAGCCTTAGAGATAGGGTAAGGAGCTCAGACATCTGGAGGGAGCTCGGAGTAGAGCCGCTGCTCCTTCACATCGAAAGGGGTCAGTTGAGGTGGTTCGGGTATCTGATCAGGATCCTCCTGGTCACCTCCCGTTGGTAATGTTCCGGGCACGTCCCACTGGTAGGAAGCCCCGGGGCAGACCCAGAACACACTGGAGGAATTACATATCTCATCTGGCCTGGGAACGCCTTGGGGTCCTCCAGGAGGAGCTGGAAAGTGTTGCTGGGGAGAGGGATGTCTGGGGTGCTTTGCTTGGCCTGCTGCCCCTGTGACTTGGCATCAGATGAAAATGGATGACTAATATTAGTTATATCCAGTGACAATGTTTTTATTTCTGCTATGTTTGAAACCTTTAAAATATACTTACATATCCCTCCTATCATGCTCTTTTATTCCTACTTTACTCCCCCTACTAAGACACGCCCCTTCTCATGTACTATCCCCAACCAAATCTACATGTACACCTATGTTAAGAGCACCACAAATGGAATCTCTAAAAACTATGCAAAACTCTCAGTAGATAGGTGATTGTGGAATGTGCGTTTTTTTTTTCTTTTTCTTTTGTAATTTGGGTGAACTGGCCCTTTAAATTAATATTTTAAAGATCATATGTTTTGTAATTTTGTGACTTGATACAGTCAACAGATAAATTAAAATACCTTTTCCATTAGCAGTTTCCATGCTGTTTCTGTCACATTTTCTAATGCAAATATACTTATCAACACATCAGTGATCACCCAAATCCCATGATGCAGCGCTTTCCTCATTTTCCTGTGCAGACTGATGATGACTCTGTCAGCAGTGCATTAGGAGTAACTCAGTGATGTGCAGCACATTATAGCCGACCGCATTTGATGGAATAGTTATGGGGTATATTGAAATGACTCTGAATGCATTTTCCACCACCACATTGATAAGTGAGGATCCCAGATGATCACTCAAAATCATTATCTTGGTTGCTGTTAGCACTGACCTTGCTTTCTATGCGAGGAGCAGGCCAAAGTCATTTCCAAAAATAGCAGCTCGACTATCACAGAGCCACTGTTGCTGAAAGGACTCATATGCTGCCGTTAGTGTGCAGGTGTGGGGATGGTGCGGCAGAGGTGGCAGCCTAAAGCTTACTGAAGCAGGTAAGATAAGATCAGATCAATCTTTAATGATGCCTCTGGGGACATCAGGTAGAGAGGGACGCAGCATTCCCCGAGGCACTGCAACAGCAGATTGATCCGCCGTGCCCAAAGCTGATTGTCCTGCTTGGAATAGATGTGTCTAATCAGATAGGAATAGGTCGTACTTGTCTGTGCAGCTTGCCTCTCTGTCTGGGAATTGAACCCCGATCTCCTGTGTGATTGGCAGCCACAGTGCTGATGAGGAGGGGGTGCTTTTGTCTGCTACACAAACTACCATCAAAATGTACTAGAGGAAGGCACCTAACCAGAAGTTAGTCTGTGGCCCAATCCCATTTCCCAAGGAGTAGTGGTTGAAATCTTTCTTTATGGAATGTGACAACCTTTCAAGACCCTGATTTTTTAATTTATTTTTTTAAATCCCAGTTAAAGGGTTTTTTGGGGGGACTTTTCTTTAACCACTGTGAGGGTCCAAGAACAGAGGGATGTCGTAAGCTGTAAAGCCCTCTGAGGTAAATTGTGATTTGTGATATTGGGCTTTATAAATAAGATTGAATTGAATTGATACGTCTATGCTGGCGAGTGTTGCCGACATTGCAATTATACTGTCTTCTACCATGGTGAGTTCTTTTGCATGATCAATAAACATCCTTTTGCAGTTAAACAAAAGAAAAAAGTGAGTGCTGCCCTGGGTCAGAATAAAAGAAATCAAAAAACCACACAGGTGCTCTTTGTGGACAAGGAAAAAACTGATGTATAAAAAAGAAGAAGGACTACAGTTGTACTCTGTAGGCTAATGGTTAGCAACCTATGCTCCTACCCTGCCAGTCTCAACGAATATAAAGGAGTACTAGTTAAATTTCGGGCATCACATGTCATCGAAGTTTGTGGGTTTCTTTTGTTGCTTGTGCAGGCATCTTGTCAACAATTTTTCATAACACTTGGTTTGAAGTGAAACATCTCTGAAAAACCTACATTTGAAAGCTTTTTTTGGAAGTGGGACCCCCTACCCTGGGACATGAGCGCTCAAAAAAGAAGGGGTAAGGCCTAAATGGTAGCAAGGAGTGTATTGGGATTGGGCCCAAGTGACTGGCAAATAGGAGCATTTTTTACACACCGAACTAAGTGGGTTAAACATGGTAAACATTTCCTGCACTGTCACTGCAGGCGTGTTGTCATGCTAGCATTAGCATAGAGTGCTGCAGGGATTTAATGGGATTTTTCCTTTGTTGCAAAGAAAGTTTATGATGCTTAAACATTTTGTTCATCAAGATAATTTTCACAAATGAACACCACTTCTATGATTTTTGAAGCATAAATACAATCACCAGAAGTAAAACGCTCAGGTTAGGCTTTGATTGAACTACGCTTTGGTAGCAAGACGTCACCACCACAGTAAAGGTTCATTCTCACTGCCGCGATACGGAAATGTGGGACGGATTTGCGGAATATTCGCGTAGCGCCTTTCCCACTCAAACCATACACACAGGCGCGGTACGGACGCGGTGCGGAATTTTGCGTTGTTGTGTTCCAAGTCCGCGCTGCGTGAACGGGTGCGGATGAACATGGACAAGAGTAGCAGCGGCAGCGAGCTAGCAAGCTAACGTTTAACAAGCATCATCAACTTTCTTTAGCATATACCACTCTCACCGCAGCCACCAAGCTGGACAATGGACTGCCAGACGTTGTCCTTTAATTCATTGTTCATAAAATCATCCCGTCTTTTATCAAAAAGGACGGGGTGCTGTGAAATTATCAACCTTTCTCCCATACCGTCCTGCCTATAAACAGACTATAAACAAACAATTTCATTGGCCCAGCTGTGTAGTTCCGCCGGTGAATTCCGTGGGGGGCCAANTTTATCAAAAAGGACGGGGTGCTGTGAAATTATCAACCTTTCTCCCATACTGTCCTGTCTATAAACAGACTATAAACAAACAATTTCATTGGCCCAGCTGTGTAGTTCCGCCGGTGAATTCCGTCATTGGCCCAGCTGTGTAGTTCCGCCGGTGAATTCCGTGGGGGGCCAAAGTCTGGGCGGAAACTTTTTTCACCGCACGAAAGTTCCGCCCCGGTGTGCAAACTTCCATAAGAACCCATGAAATCAACTTTTATATTCTTCCGCGAGAATAATCCGCACGGATATTCGCCCTCAGAGAGAATGGACTTCCAGGCTGTAAGGCCATGTTCTGTAGTCTCATTTAACCACTTGTTAGCAATTCTTTGAAGACACATAAAGGCTTCACAGTTCAAGAGTAGGGCATTTACTGACATATTCTATGTCATAGAACAAAACTTGAAAGTCTCTCAAGCTTCGTCAACCACAGACCTTAATTCAGGCATCTAACCAAAAACCCACTGACTTCAAAACAAAACAACATGGCATGCTAAAATACTAACTTAATTTTAGGACTCAGTCCAGCAACACTCTATTTTAATGTCTTTAAATGGTCAAATGGTTGTCTGCTCGCTGGTTGCCCTGAATGTGTTGTGCTTTGTTGAATTTTTAAAGCACCATATGTTGCACACAGCAGGTGTAATGTTCAGAGACATGTGGTCATCAGTTTCATGTCTGTGGCCATATTTTACAGGCATGATGTAATACATGTATGTCTTCAGGACACACAGCATTTCAGAAACATTGAATCTCCACATTTCTGCTTGTGATGACTCGTCAGGTGGCACCTGTCCAGGTCAACACTGAAGTTCATTCAGAGCTCAGCCAGCGTACCAGAAGACGCACTTTACACCATGTTTGTGATTTCACACGTCAGAATCAACAGCATGAGCCCAGCAGTATCATACATCACCAGCTGGCACATTTTCCACTTCTTTACAGCGACTGATTCACATCCCACACAATCCTCTTCAACCATGGACGTCCTCTCTCTGCTGCAGAGGAAGACAATGTGAGGAAACACTAGGATTTAAGAGCAGGTGCATGTTAAATTCTCCTACAGTAACATCAACATCACTTTACCAGCCACAAGAAATAAGCTTGAGTGATATCTGTATGAACAGGAAAATTAGCTATAGAGGCCAAAACTGTTTTTGTACCAGGCTGTAAACATGTTTATTTCTGCTGGAAGGTTTTGCATTTCAACACGGCAGTCTTTGGGGGTTAATTTGTTCTTAGAGCCAGCCTCAAGTGGTTGTTAGAGGAACTGCAGTTTTTGGTACATCAGTGTTGGCTTCACTTTTCAGCCCTTGATGTTGCTGCTTGGATAGAAGTCATTGCAGCAGGTATGACATTGTGCTAATGTCAGTTTGCAGGCTAATCAGCTGCAGCACATTCACACCAGCTTAAAACTTGTAAATATCAACACTTGCAGGTCTTTTATTTATCAGGACTGCTGCAAAACTTCTGTCTGTCTGTCTCTCAGTTTGCAGCACAAGTTTGGTTTTCATATTTCTCAGCAGCACTTAAAAGGAGCATTTTTGTGGTACATCTCCAAGTACTTTTTTCTTTGTTTCAGTAATTTAACTGGTGACAGCGAACTGAAAAATCTCTTTGATGTGATTTTTAATGCAAAAACGAGAAGGCTGTTGTGATATCAGTTGGACTTTATGCACACACACAAACACACCACTCCCTTTGTCCATGTCAGAGGGGTGGATGAGAAAATGCAAACTCAGCAGGATTGTGATGCTGTGGCGGCGGGATGGTTTGGTTGCCGTGGCAGCATAAGGAGGTGGGTGGTTACAGGGGGAGTGGGAGATGACGTATTGCTCTCATAGGGAACAGCAGCCAGTCAAAAGTAAATTACCTGACCGGGTTTTTAGTCCACTCTCTTTTACTGTGTCTTTATATGTTCCATTTTTATATTTAAAACGATTTTCAGAGCCCACTGTGTCTCAATGCACCTGCAGATGTTTGCTAGTCTTCACCTGAGTTTGATTGCCCCCCCTCCATGTCCATAATCTAAAGATCTCACCATGAACACTTTTTATAGAGGCTATGTTTTACTTTTCTTTTATGATTCACTGATCATGTAAAAAATCTCCTTGATGAAGTTGCTAATAGATCTATCTATTTCACAGCGTGTTAAAGACTTCCTCTGGTCGAGCCAGCTGACGTCCTGCTGGCTCACGTGAATGGCATGAAAATATTTTAATAATATGGTTTCTCTGTAGACTTTTAATACAGAGTCATTTAAATCTCAGCAGCTTTAAAAAGGTTTCTTTTATAATGGTTGTGTGATGGAAAATGTCTTTTGGAGCTAGTCTTTGGGACCTGCAAAACAAACTGGGTATTTTCATCTGTGTTAATGGCTGCATATTACATCAGGTGGAACTGGAGTCATTAGAATTCACATAACTGAACTGTAGTTACATTTAAAGTCTCAGCCTGGTCTCACTCCCAGGCTGAGACTTTAAAATCAATGTTTAGCAAGTGACACTCTCCGGAGCTTAAAAATAGAGCCATTACGCAAGTGCCAAAAACTGCAGTTCCTCTAATGGCCACTAGAGGCTGGCTCTAGAATTCAGTCAGTCCTCACAGACCCTCATGTTAAAAAAACAATAAGTATCACTATGCAAATGTTATACCTCCTGCAAATATAATCAAATTAATCATATTTCCATGTGTATATTTTATATTTACTCTGTGTGAAGACCTTATTTTCTTATTTTGAAAAGCAGTCGTGTGTCCTGGGCCAAAAAAATGACCTCCACTGAATGATTACAGAAAAGTGAAATCGAACATTGATTGAAGAAATGACTGCATGGTATTAAATCATAAGATCAAAGCTTTTCTTGTTCTTGATTTATTCATTCAATGTTAACGCTCTTTGAATCAAATATTGGTCAAATTTTGTGCAGAACTGAAACAGTGTAAAGAGTGTATGGCTGTAAATGCTCAGTTTCACAGTCATACCCAATCTATGCAATTAAAAGACTGTTCAGGGACCCCAGCATGCAGAGATATTTAAATAGACTATTTTGAAACAAGGCAATGAATGTTCCTTATTCCCTCGCCAAAATGTAGCTTTTTTTTTTTTTTGCTTTAATTGGCTTGCTTTCCGACATGATAGCTTAACATGTTTGGTGCCAATGGATGCCTTAGGTCATCTAGTTTAATATGATACCTGTGTCTTCAATGTAGCTGTGCCTGTTATACCTTTTCTTGTTCCCTCTATACCCTAACTTTTCTTTTAGGAGCCCCTGACTTCTTGTGAGACATTCTGACTTTGCTAATCAGGAAGCAGTCTGCCTCATGTTTATATTAGCAGCACTTGTGAGTTTTGCACATTGGGTACCTGACTCACTTCAGATGAACCGCACCATTTTACGGTACCTGCAGTTGATGGCGTTTGATGGCATGTTGAAATGTGTTTTAAATTACTTTTATTGGGGTGTTGGTGGCTTGGTGGATAGAGCACGCGCCCCATGTACAAGGCTGTTGCCGCAGCGGCCCGGGTTCGACTCCAGCCTGTGGCCCTTCGCTGCATGTCTCTCCCTCTCTCTCTCCCACTTTCACACTTCACTATCCTGTCAATTAAAGGCAGAAATGCCCTAAAAAATATCTTTAAAAAAAAATTAAATAAATTACATTTATTTATCACGTAAATACATATAACTTGTATTGTCAGTGATATACGTCAGTAAGTAAATTGTTGTACTTGATCCCATTTAATGGTCAATCATAGACCTTTTCATGGTCTCCCCTTGGCCTTGGGCCAGGGTCATCCGTACCCTTTGACCCCCCGTGATGGTGGGCCTGCTCTTGCCTCCAAAACATGATGACAGCAACAGCTGTAGTGCTGAACTCAAGGCTTTAAAATGGGAGTCCACAAACTAATGGGTGATGTCATGGTGGCTACATCCATTATTTTTTACGTTAGATGATGTTTAGGCTGTTTTTTTTTTGTTTGTTTTTTTTATGAGCGTTTGGGGCTCTGTTGTTGACATGATGACTGAGCTCTTTTAAAAGAAGTGCAAAGTTAAAAACAGCGACTTCACGCAGAGGCTTTGGGTTAGGGGCTCCCGAAGTGCTTGGACTCCTTCCTTTGGGCCATTCAGCAGTACTCCCATGTCCATAACCAAGTACTTTTGTTGCCTTAACCTAACGGCCGACCCCTTGTTACTGCCGACCCCCTCTGTGTCAAGATACAGTGCTAAAGGCTGCCTCCAGTATCATTTTAGTAACAGCAAAATATGACGAGCAGGGATGAGATCACATTATTACATACTAAGTCTTGTTTTAAAGAACTTAATTTAACTGAGTTTGAAAAATTCAGATTTGGTTATTTTCAGGTCCAGGTCAAAGCAAAACAGAAACACAAAACAAAATGTGACACAACAGTAAATTCTCCTGAAAACCAGAGTTCAGAATAAAGTGACAAATTTCACAGCATGTTTGTATTTTAACAAAACAAAATCAAAATCATTTCACACTTCAGCCTGATGAATATTTCATGTCTTGCAGGCGCTAAATTAAGTTAACCACTTTCCATACACATATTATCCACAGCAGAATTTCTGTTACTTCTATTACCTACAAAAAGTATTTTGACTTTGTAATTGCAGACATTTGCAATGAATGAATTAAACATTTTTATTTCACATATTGTGTTGCTGTACTGACACCCTGTATTATAAAGTAAAACATCAGGGCTGAGAGACGTTCATTTCCACTGTGTCTCTACTCTGACCACGTCTTCTTCTCTGTCATCTCTTCGTCCTCTCAGGCTCAACCCCCTCCTGCTGTCCTCTGCAGTCTTGTACCAGTACACAGTGTCTTGTATTCGTTCTTCCTTCCTTCATTATTGCTTCATTATCTCTTGCTGTTGTTGCCGTTCTGTTCTCGGTCTCCTCCTCCCTCCTCTCAGCCTCTCTGTATTTCATTTGACAAAATTTAATGGGCTTTTTAATTGTAAGTCAATTTACTACAGCTGCTAAGTGTAATGCCTTTCTCTCTCTGTCTCTTTGTCCATGTGTGTGTGTGTGTGTGTGTGTGTGCGCGCGCGCGTGCGTGCGTGCGTGCGTGCGTGCGTGCGTGCGTGTGTGTGGTGTGTGTGTGTGTGATGCAATTACAGCTTATTTGTGATTCTTACCACACCCAAACAGCTAATTAAGCTTGCTGTAGTCACTATGTCTCCATCCTAACAATAACATGAACAGTGTGAGGTTGAAAACCGTTACTGATGTTATTCATTTTGCGAGTTGCAAGTGTTTTACATTTAAATGTTACTACATATTAAAGGTGCACTATACAGGAATTATCAGTTACTGTTTGTAACATCTACACTTCACACTGCAAGCTACTATTGTACGAACATTACATTTGTTAAAGCAGATATTTTAGCGAGCTAACTAAGCTAACAGCTGGCACCTACCTGTCCACCAGAAAACAGGCTAACTCTACGTCTCTCTTCATCCTCTCCACCAGTGTCGGCAGCGGAAGTGAAAACCAACCCCAGATTCACTTTTGGAACGAGCATTGTCTGCTTGGTGTTTTGCCTTGCCATCATGGATGTCAACAGTTATCTTAGTCGTTTGTACCCACCGTGGGTCCCAGGTCGCCCCACAAACCCATTCTTAACTTTGTTATCACTGTTAGCACTGCTAGCACTGTTAGCAGTGTTAGTACGGCTAGTGGTGCTAACATAATTAACAAAGTTGGAGAGGTTTTCCAACTCAAAATAAAGCCGCTTACTCACCAGGGTGACTTGGGAAGACACTGGAGAGTGGCCGTGTTTCCGCAGCAAATCCGTCCCGCAACCGGGACAGCATTACCAGCCATAATGCTGAATGAGCAGCACCGCTAGCTAGCTTCCACGCAACCCAGGTGCAGTGCAGAGCAGCCAAGGTCAATGTTAGTCCAACAGTGGAGACTGTAGGGTAGGCAGTTGGCATTATGTTTCCACATGTTAACGCAGCTAACCGGCTGCCTGTCAGCAAAGCCAGTGGAAAGTGAAATCAAAGGTAAGACATCTACAGCACAAAACATAAAGATTTCACCACCTCTAAATGGAGAACACTTTGAAATGGGATGCTTAAGCTCACTGAGTCAGTGCAGCGCCAGACTAAAAGGAAATGCTGCTTGTACTCAATCATTATGCATCTTTTTTTTCCTTAAAAATCAGTACCAGCAATGAGTATTGGACTACTGAAAGCAAAATTAATCAAAACTGACGCCCCTACTAGCTATATTGATTTTTTTCGGCACTGTGTCCGCGATTTTCATAGCTTCCTCGTGGATGTGTGCCGCTTATGGTATGGCACCTGGCCGCTAACTTTTTTTGGTTTTTGCCTTTATTATACAGGACAGTATTAAGCATGACAGAGGGAGGGAGAGAGGAGGCTGGGATCAAACCCATGGCAGCTGCAGCAAGGACATTGCCTTTGTACATGAGACGCCTGCTCTACCCACTGAGATACTGGGTACCCCTGGTGGCTAACTTTTTATACAGTACCATCCTCACCTCCACACTGTGCCCAGGAACGTCCCTAACATAGCAAGATAAGAAGGAAATTAGAAAATGCACATGCGCGAATGTGGCCACTGGAGTGCCGGTTGTGGCAACGGTTGTATGAACTAACCGGAGAAGGCTGCTAACGCTTACATTAATGCTGACTTGGTTCATAGCAAAGTGCAGCCGATAACTGGAATCAAGCAACAAGTACATATTTTCAGGACTTACCGTGTAGTCCTATAGCTTCGCTCACTTTTCTCCAAGCCCTGTTTGTTTTGGTTTTGTCTCTCATTGACCGTAGAAATCTGGGTGTCCACAAAGGGTGACAGTAAGTCTCCTCTATTTCCGATTCCCGATGATGTCAGGAGAATCTCAACACCAATAGGCTTTTACATCTCGCAGATTTTTTGCTCAAGTTGAAACATTTCACCCGGTGGGAATTTGTGTTTCATTCTTGGTTTGTTTTGGGCTGGTGTTGGGCACAGTGAAGAAGAATGTTTTTGGGCTAAAATATGTGTCCGATTGTTTTTTAGTCATATCTAGTGGAAGCCATAGTTTTTATTTTACTCTGGTACATCCTTTCTGCTTTCATGTCCACTATCTCTTCTAGCCCAACCTCCACATCATCCATCTCCCGCCTCCCCTTCATCTTTCCTTTTCCGTATCGCTTCACCATCCTGTGTTTGAAGTAATCGTCTCTCAGCAGATGAACTAGCTGTGAGGAGTGCTAAGTGAAGTTAAAGAGAGGAGGGGGTGGCAGGGAGGGGGAAGATAGAAAGTGCTAATTGCTCCCTTCTCACATCTTCAAAGATGAAACTGATGCGAAACAGTTTGGAGTTACTGTTAGTCCAGAGGGGTTCGCTCACATTAAAGGGCGAGGAAATGATGTTGTTACACTGGGCATGGTGCTGGTGTTACCTTGAAGTGCTGCATCGGCAGTAGACTTGGTAGTAGAATGGATACGCGGGCGTTTTGAGTAACGGTCAGCTGTTTTCCTTCTTCATCACACATTTGCCCTTCAGTTCAACTTAAATGTCTTAATATTATTTCTTAGCAGGCCGTTAATTTTTAAAGTGTGTGCTCTGAGTAGTTTTCAAATGTAAAAAAATGTGGCTTCAAAAATAAGATCGTTTCAGACACTAGATGTAGAAAACATTAGGAGAGGGATGAAACGTGAGGCGTTATTATTGCTGTATTATTTACATTTCCTCTTTAACACCCCTCCGTCTTTTTATGCACTGCATATAGGATGAGTCACTGCTCCAGCAACAGAATTATTTATCAGAAGTGTCACATCTTATTAACTGAACAGCTCTGGAAATATCCAAATCTGTCAGCTTCCATGCTGAAAATGCATTAGCCCATTTATTTTTTATGCCTATCACATATACTTACATCTTTAAGACATTATGAGCAGTCCTGCCTTGCAGATTAACCCTGTGTGAATACCTTCACTCCAACCCAAAACTTGCATTAGATTTACTGCTGATTTAAAAGGTTGCATTTCATTTCTGCACCTCTGAGCTCAGTTTGTTTTTTAGTGTTTCTTTTAGGTCATCACAGACCAGGATGCAGTGCAGCCAGAGGACACGCCGTGTTTTAATAAAGTCACTTTTTCTTTGCTGGACAGTGTTTCATCGGGTTGCCTTCTCCACCTTCACATAAAACCCAAAGCCAGGACATCTCTTTCTTTTCAGGTCTTCTCAGGCTCCTTTGGGAACATTTTGGAAGCACCCAGCTGAAGTCGTAGAGGCAGAGAGGAGATAAAGAGATCAAAAGTGAAGCAAATGAAAACCATTCCATCATCAGTAAGACTATCAGATGGCATATTTTTCCTTTTAATAGCTGTATAGATAAAGCTTTTTAGGATTTCTGGCCTGTTTGATTAGCCAAAGCCTCCTACAGACTGTGAGACTTAAGCATACAGACTGTACAATGACTGAATCACAGGCTACGACGTACGATACAATACCTTCCCATACTGAGTGCACAAGGATGCTGCACAGGTTATTGTTCTCCAACTGGGAAGCACAACATAGAGGGTCACATTATTAAATAACCTCAAGTTTTGTGAGCGCTATATACTGCGGTGTGTCTGTGTGGTTGCTCACCTGGCAGCTGTAACTCTGCCTCTGTTTCCTTCCATGCTTCGTCCTTCTTTACGTGATCATGGTCAGAGCTGGAGGACACATCATACAGGCAAGGCTCCTGTCCTTGTCATCTTTCATCTGGCACAGCCTAGAATCACACCAAGTGTAACACCTGTGGTTCCGGACCTGTGGGATTAGCATGGCTCCACGGTGGTTCCAAAAAGAGGAGCAGCTTCAGTAGTGTGGAATAAACTGTGGCGTCCTGAATGTTTTATGAACAGCCCCGGACTTCTCAGACTCTTTTAGTGACTCAGAGGGAACTCATTCAGCGGCTCCTCTGGCAGCAGCACAGCGTCTCTCCCTCTCCTCTCTCCCCATGCATCACGTGACTTTGTCATAAACCTTTGGTAATGTAAACCTACGTGAAAAAACTCCATATCTGTGAATGTGTGATAGTTGTGGTATCATAACAGCCTGTCACAGGTTACAGCGTGATGATTAGAGGAGAAATGGCAGAACATAAAGGTCCAGCTCAGTCATTTAGGATTTTACTAAAAGAAGGAAATCAGCTGTTGATTTATATATATAGATCCCAGGGGACATTTTTTGTATTTGGGAGCTGTTTAAATGTGTAATTTGTGGTGGATTTTATTTGGTTGAACTATTAATATTGTAACAGAATCTGAATCTCACTCTGAGTTACTGTTGTTGTTCACAAACTAAAGAAATGAGAGATCATTTTAGTTTTTACTGAATATTTGAAGAAAAACTGTAAAACTACATCACTTATTTTGTCGTAATTCCTGAAATATTGTGATATTATTTCAGGGCTGTATCGCCCACCCCTAGTGATGAACATAGTGGTACTGAAAACTCTTTGTTGCTCTGCAGGCTGTTGCACCAGCTTTGTTGCAAACTTAGCTGAGTTTGCGGTCATTATATAACTTAGAATGGACATTTTCCTGAGCAGTGGTTATTCACTGCGTCACAGAACGGTTACGATGATGCTTTGTCAAACTGATGAAGAAGTTTTCCTCATGCTTGTGTTTTGTGCTGCACAACTGTCACCTTGTTTACAAGCTGTTTGACTGTCTGACGGCTCACGCTTGTTACCCTGTTGGACCTGTTTTTAGCACTTTCACCACATTCTGAAATCTTGGTGAAGTTTCTGATGAGTGCAGTATTATTACAGCTGGAATAACTGATGGCTCAAACTACAAAAACAAGACGACAAAAGCTGCAACAAAACATATTTTTTCTTTAAATCATGAGTGTGTGTGTGTGTGTGTTGATGTACAGTACTTACTTTTGATCTGTCACAAAAGGTTTGGGTTTTGATCAACTCGCTGTTTCTGACAAAAATAAAAGTGGATCTCTCTGCGTGCGTTTATATTACAGATCTATCGGCGTTGCTGGCTGGTGTTCAAGAAGTCATCCAGCAAAGGACCTCGACGTCTGGAGAAATACCCTGATGAGAAGTCTGCCTACATCAGAGCCTTTCCTAAGGTGTGTGTGTGTGTGTGTGTGTGTGTGTGTGTGTGTGAGACAGGTATACTCTGTTCAGCAGGAGAAAACCAAAGCTAAAGAGCTGACAGACACACTGACAGGGATGAAAGCAGTCAGCCTTCACATTAAAGTCTGATTCTTGTGCTTCTGAGCTCAGCGAGAATCAACAATCCTCCTTCTTCTTCTCTTCTTCTCCTCACTCCGTTTTTCTCTCAGAACTCACTCATCTTTCATTCTTCATCATCATCACCTCCCCTTCACTTGACCTCCTACTTTCACACTCCTTCATTTATCGTCCTTCAACACACCAGCGGACTTAAAGTGAAGTTGTAGAGTGACTTTGCTCTATTTGTCTTTATCTTTTCCCCTGTACATTTACTGTACTGCACAACTATAGAACATTTAAGAAGTCTGACTGAAGGTTTCTGTTTTGTACATAACAGTAGTGTTATTTCATACAATCCAATGAACTGGCTAACCCTTGGAAGTGCTTCAACTGCAAGTCACCTAACCTTGTCAATCATCATTACTGACAGAATACTGGATGCTGAAAAATAACTCCTCACACTGTAATAAAACTATGATTTACCATTTTCAGCCTCACAGCATGCTGATGAATGTATAGTTTAAAATAAGCTGTATATTTTGGGATATATTCAAGAGAAAGTAACTCCTCCAGCAAATCTGATTATCCACTGAACCTCTATTCAAGTCATTATTTCAGTTTGAACATAGACGTCACGTAAATCAAACAGTAACAAGTAAGTTAATCAGCTCTGATTTCCACTTTGTTAACCATTTTATCTTCTACCTGTTGCCTAGGTGACAGAGATTAGCAACGTCAAGAATGTCACGCGGTTGCCTCGAGATACCAAGAGACAGGCAGTGGCCATTGTGTTTACAGACGACACCTCGCGCACCTTCACCTGTGAATCAGGTAATGTATGGACACACACACTTGTTCGTAAACTTACCCTCCACACTGTGAAACACACCCGCATGGTGGAAACACACTTGACAACCTCACTGTGATGATAAGACTTCAGGAACTTGAACACAGTCAGTCCACCCAGCTGTTGTTCAAAAAGAAACTGTTCCAGCACAAAACTGGGATGAGATTTTTTTAATGTCAAACACTATTTCCAACATCAAGAAGGAAATTTTTAGCCCAGTTTAGACCAATGATTCATGACGAGATCAAACTGTTTTAGAACGAAGAGAAAAGTTGCCGCAGTGTGAACTGGCTGGTCTGAGCTCAACTTAAGCCGGCTGATGGTGTCACCTACAACTCAGCTGGTCAAATCGTTGGTGGCTGGTTTTAGAATGTAAAGCACATCACCAATTTCAACAGCCTCTGGCCTTAAACAGTAGTAACTGTTTGCACCCAGCAAGACTGATTCATGACAATACAACTGAGTGAGATAAAACTGTTTTCAGTGTTCATCATTAGTCTCAGAATATCTGCCAGTTGAGGAGACTTCATCATTTCACCATTTAACGTCTTCATTACAAGAGTGATCTTGATTCTAGTTGACGTGATCTCTCTCTCTCTACAGAGCTGGAGGCAGAGGACTGGTTTAAGACGCTGTCGATTGAGTGTCTTGGCACACGGCTCAATGACATCAGCATGGGAGAGCCCGACCTCCTGGCTGCAGGAGTACAGTGTGAACACACAGGTAAATCACACACAGAATAAAACATACAGAGTACAAGATTAAATCTCAACACGCAGTTCAAACTTCTGCTGCCCCCACCGCAGATCTGTGGATTAGTTCAGGGCCTTCAGATTCAGACTGACTGTCCATCAAACACAACTGATAGTGTTGGTGGGTGGGAAGCCAGTGAGGGATCATATTCTTATTGCTGCTGCTGAAGCTCAAACTGGCAGGTGAAATGAAAACTGTTTAACAGAGGAGAGGTCTGTCTGTCTGTAACATCCTACCTGGATCAAATGAAGCTGGCAGTGACAAAAGCTGCAGTTTGTTTGGACAGAAAAAAAAGAGGAAGATGATGATGTGGGTTTTTTTTTCTTTATGCAGATTTTTAAACAACAGTTTGAATTACTTGAAACAATTTATGAAAGCTATGGTTTTTAAATTTACATAATATTACTCTAAATTTTATATATATTTCTCTAAACAAGAAGACACACTTTTGTTTGGTTTTCCATCCATAGTCAAAGCTAAATAGGTCTTTGCTGTATCCATCCATCCATTTTCAACCGCTTATCCGAAGCTGGGTCACAGGGACAGCAGGCAGAGTAAAGCATTCCAGACGTCCCTCTCCCCAGCAACACTTTCCAGCTCCTCCTGGAGGACCCCAAGGTGTGCCCAGGCCAGACAGATGTAATCCCTCCAGTGTGTTCTGGGTCTGCCCCAGGGCCTCCTACCAGTGGGACATGCCCAGAACACGTCTAACAGGAGGTGCCCAGGAGGATCCTGATCAGATACCCGAACCACCTCAACTGACCCAGACACTACCCAGAGCTCATGACCATAGGTGAGGGTTGGGACGTAGATGGACCAGTACACCAAAAGCTTTGCCTTCTGGCTCAGCTCCCTCTTCACCACAAAGGTCCGGCACAGTGCCCACATCACTGCAGACGCTGTGCCAAACTGCTGATCCATCTCACGCTCCATTCTACTTTCACTCCTGAACAAGACCCCGATACTCAAACTCATTCTATTAGGGCAGCAACTCACTCCCAACCTGGAGGGGGTCTGGCCCATGGCCTCAGATTTGGAGGTGCTGACTCTCATCCCAACCAATTCACACTCGGCTGCAAACCACCCCAGTGCATACTGGAGGTCACGGTGCGATGAAGCCAACAGAACCACATCGTCTGCAAAAGCAGAGACACAATACTGAGGTCACCAAACCGGACACCCTCCTCCCCTGGCTGCACCTTGAGATCCTGTTTTGTTTTGTGTTTGCTGTTCTTCCTAAACTAACAGTAATTTGGTGAGCGCTCAGTATTGCGTCCTGTGAGCCTCCACTGAGTTGCAGAAACTCTGTCAAAGCCTCATGAGGGCTAAATTTGATGTTGTTGTCACCTACTTTTCACAATACACACATTCATGTGACCAATTGTCAAAGTAAAAATATTGATTTGAGCAGCTTTAAAAGCAGCACTGAATGGTTCAGGGCCAAAGTACTTTTCTGAATTGTTGCTCCATCATGAGCGATCCAGACCTCTCAGATGGTCAGGGACAAGTCTACTTCCTGTCCCCAGGGTCAAAACTGAACATGCAGAAGCAGTGTTCAGTTTGTATGCACCAAATATTCAAACAAAGTCCCCAGAACACCTGAGGTTACTTCAGGTTATCTCAACTCTCAGCCACCTAGATCAGTTTGCAACTGCTTTTTATTCAATTCAATTTAGGACTATTTATTCATATCACATACACTGCACTTTAACTGTGCACCACTTTTTTTTCCTGGTTTCATTGTCTCATTCTATTTAGGCTAATTTATATTTTCTGTTTTACTTTTCCTGTTTAATTTTTCTTGTTCTTTATTTTATTATTTATTTCTGTGGGGTTTTTTTCTATTTTAAATCATGTTTGTCTTTTTATATTGCCTCATGTTTCTTCTCTTATTGCCTTTATGTCTGATTTAAAGCACCGTGGATTGCCTTATTGCTGAAATGTCATGTACAAATAATGCATTGCCTTAATAACAGCTCTGCTCTTATAGCTATTAAACTAAGAAACTGGAAACATGTTGGTGAAATACCTAAAGCAGTTCAGACTCCACTGACAGTACGTCCCTGACATTGTTGCTGCTCTTCCTTTATCTCCTTCAGAGCGCTTCAATGTGTTCCTCCTTCCCTGTCCCAACCTGGACATCTACGGCGAGTGCATGATGCAGATCACCCACGAGAACATTTACCTGTGGGACATTCACAACCCACGCACCAAGCTGGTCACCTGGCCGCTCTGCTCCCTGCGGCGCTACGGACGTGATGCTACTCGCTTCACCTTCGAGGCCGGACGGTGAGACAGGAAATGGGATGGCTGGGGGAGAGAGGGAGGGAGGGAGGGAGGGAGATGTTTGATGGCTGATACACACAGGTCACATACATCATGGGATGCCACACACATGTAAGATTAGCATCATGTAAGGGACGACACATCCTTTGTTATAGCAGTGTGTATTTAAGATGAAACGCTTTATTGTAACTCACAACCAAAGTGTGTGTGTGTGTAGTTGTCAGTCAGCTTACGGTCAGTCCAAGGATACCCCTCTCTCCCTCTGTCTCTCCCTCTCTGAAGAGATTGATTGAATAGATTAGACGATGAATCAATGCTGGGTCGGACCTCCTTATCTCCTCCTCTTTGATAAAACCTGACGAGCTATGATTGGGTCAGCATGCAGATAATGGTGTGTGTGTGTATGTGTGTGAGTGTGACTCTGAAACAATCCAAAGTAGCAAGAGAGCCCTCTGTCTGCAGCTCTGCTGTACTGCATCACTCTCAAACACTGTCTCATTTGTAATGTATTCATTATTAGCTCCTTTACTGACATTTAATTTCATTAAGCTAACATTTATTACTGGCCTCGCAATATGGACACAGTAATGTGCATTAAGTACAACTTAATAGAAACAGACCATTTTAAATGAGTTAGTTTGCTGTTAATGGCTCTTGAATTGATGATCAGAGCGCCTCAGGACTCAGTGACAGTCACAGCCACCAAACTGCGAGGTCATCTGATGCTGTGCAGAAGGGCACTTGTTCTTTTGGTCATTTACATGGTGTAGACTGTGTGATGAAGAGTTGGATCAAGTGGAATATGAATCTGAGGTCCCTGTTTACTGAGTTTTTGCAAACAAATTAAGAGTTATCAGCATGAAATCATACGGACTGACAGGTACCTCATTCATTGGACAGTTTTGGTGTTGTCATCCTGCATAGTCACTGCGACTTTGACTCGTGGGGAAGTGGTGGCAGACAGCAGGTCGCAGCACTTTACTGAAACTGATGACAGGGCGTCTGCAGGTTCTTAAAAAGTCTTAAATTCAATGTTGTAAATATCAGATCTTTAAAGTCATTTAATAGTCTTAAATTTGACTTTATGAGGTCTCAATTGCCACAAAAATCTTATTTAATTTATCCATTTTTTAATTTCTTTTTGTAAAAACGAGTCAAGCTTTTCTGCGTGGAGTTCCACATTTCTGAAATGAACCTAAAATTGAATTTTTACTTTATACTTGCACCTACCTGCTGGTAAAATGTAGATTAACCCAACTCACTCTAACAACCATACATCTACATAAAACCTTCCTCTGCACAGGACCATATTTTCCATTATTACCTGCAATGCTTGAATAAGATAAAAATGATTATCTGTCGAAAATCAGTCTTAAATATGGTTAAAAATGTTTTTGAAAAGGTCTTAAAAAGCATTAAGTTTAAGTGTTTGATACATGTTGACACCCTGGATGAGTTTATTTAACCTCACTAGTCTCACCTGATTATCCATCCATCCATTTTCATCCTCTTATCCGGGGGCAGCAGGCCAAGCAAAGCACCCCAGACATCCCTCGCCCCGGCAACACTTTACAGCTCCTCCGGGGACCCCGAGGCGTTCCCACACCAGATGAGATATGTAATCCCTCCAGCGTGTTCTGGGCCTCCTACCAGTGGGACTTGCCTGGAACACCTCCAGCGGGAGGCGCCCAGGAGGATCCTGATCAGATGCCCGAGCCACCTCAACTGACCCCTTTCGACGCAAAGGAGCAGCGGCTCTACTCCGAGCTCCCTCCGGATGTCTGAGCTCCTCACCCTATCTCTAAGGCTGAGCCCAGCCACCCTTCTGAGGAAACTCATTTCCACCGCTTGTATCCGTGATCTCATTCTTTCGGTCACTACCCAGAGCTCATGACCATAGGTGAGGGTTGGGACGTAGATGGACCAGTAAATTGAGAGCTTTGCTTTCTGGCTCAGCTCCCTCTTCACCACGACGGACCGGCGCAGCGCCCGCATCACTGCAGAAGCCGCACCAACCCGCCGATCCATCACACACTCCATTCTACCCTCACTCATGAACAAGACCCCAAGATACTTGAACTCCCTTGCTTGAGGCAGTAACTCTCCCCCAACCTGGAGAGGGCAAACCACCGGTTTCCGACAGAGGACCATGGCCTCAGACTTGGAGGTGCTGACTTTCATTCCAACTGCTTCACGTTCAGCTGCAAAACGCTCTAGTGCATGCTGGAGGTCACGGTGTGATGAAGCCAACAGAAACACATCATCTGATTATTGATCTGATTATTATTAGTCAAAGCTCAAGTTCATTTTAACAATAATAACAAACAAGTAGAAAAAGGGCACTGTTACATCAGAAAGTATAATTCCTGAGTGCCCTCTAAGTTTTACTTTTGTGTTAATTGTTAAAGTACAGAGCAGGAGACAAGCTCAATAAACCTCTGTTTAACTCCTTTATACTTTGTGATGTATCAACCCTCCACTTGTTCCACACCAGAGTTTGATTGACAGCATTCACACTGGCTGAAACAAACTGAACCCAACAGGCAAATTCATCATGGCACATGTCTTACAGGATCCATTGTTTCCAAGCTTCCCATTCATTGTCTATGTAGGCAGCTGTGCAGTGTTTTGTGGTATTGGATTTCAAGAGACGGGTTGTCAGCTCCTCATTTTCATGAAGGTGAATCTAGGCTACTTTATGCAAATCAGGGGCATCTAGTGCGACTTTCTGCCTCTGGAAACTCCCAGTAACATAAGATGGATAATTTATCGTCTCCTGCACCCTCATAAGAACAGTTAAAGAACATCAGTCACAAAAAGACAAACACAAGGAACACAATAGTGTCTCAAAAAACTGCTACTGCTACAGTATTCAGATTTTCTTTGTTCTGGACCTATTAGGTGTGGAAGGAGCTCATTAAGGTTGTCCAGACTGTAAACTCCTCCATTATACTGTACTGGCCAGCCTGTGTTGTTTTGTACACTAGCTTCATACTGAGGTCGTGTTATGTGTGCAGGATGTGTGACAGCGGCGAAGGCCTCTACACCTTCCAGACCAGAGAGGGAGAGCAGATCTACCAGAGGGTTCACTCCTCTACACTGGCGATTGCAGAGCAGCACAAGAAGGTCCTGCTGGAGATGGAGAAGAACAGCAGGGTGAGAGCTGCGCTAACACCCCCCATTAAAATGAAACTGCCTACCCCAGCTTTAATTGAATAATGGAATTGTAATGACTCATCTGCTGTCCCCTTTTTTAAAGTCCTGATGTTGTGTCTTTATGACCCCCAGTTGATGTCTATGGGTTCAGAGCCTGGATCCTACCCCTGCACCCCCACCGCCATCCTGCCCCGATCTGCCTACTGGCACCACATCACTGGAAACCAGACCGGCATGGATCCTTGCAGTGGTAGGTCCCACACTGGCATCTATACAATTTTGTCAGTTTTTTTTAATCTTATGTAGGCATGATATTGTTTACTATATGTGTAGTGAAAAACCACAACATCCAGTTTCCCCTCCAGTCTATTTTAATTGGGCCTGTACCTAATTTCCTGGTTTCTGCTGGCGGCTGTAGTAGAGGTGACACATACCAAAATCAGAATTAACCCTTCATGTATGTTGAGTTTTGCCTCTTTCATTTAAATACACTTAATGTAATCTGGTCAAGATTTAGATAGAAACTAAAATACAACTAGTGCAACACCCAGCTGGCCACCAACACTGTTAGGCCTTGATATTTAGTTGAATTTAGGTTGTGACATCTGGTGACCAGAATTTCAATGCCAGGACAACATCTGTCGCCTATTTGATGTAGAATACTGACAACAGATGACATTGATATTTTGTTGGTTGCAAGTTGTGTTGTTAAGTGACCAGAATCCAATTTCTTCCAAATGTCTCATGCCAACGTCATCTTGACATAGACGACCGACATTCAGCCTTAAGGTGCGGAGAACAAAACCTACAAAACATCTTAATGTGAACATACACACAATGTGAAATTCTTACATCTTTAGACCTTTAAAATAATATCAACCCGATTTCATTCCAGCCAAAATTTAACAACTGTCCAGTCTTTGGCCTTGATCCCACAGAAAGCATTTATGGAGTTGTTGTTTTTTTTCCACAGTAATAAGTATCGAGTTCCTGACATGTTGAGGCAGAGGGTACTGCCTGTAGCTCTGGTTGAGGGTGAGAGGCTGTCAGCAGATAGTCCCTAAAAAAGAGTCTGGATCATGGGGAGTACCACCACTTGGTCCAGGAGCTTCTCCTCCATGATGGACGTTTCCAGGCATATTTTAGGATGACTCAGGGGCAGTTTGATAACCTGCTGTCTATCGTCGGGCCATATAGCTCTGGGTATCCAGCAACCGCTACCACCAGTTTCTCCCCTGTTGTTTACCAACTGGAAACTATTGTAATAACCACCACAGAAGGCCCGCTTCTCAAATCATCTGATTGGACAATGGAAAAAAGGACAATAAAGAGATGATGTGGGGCGTTTTTCCACTCTGAGTTTAAGTTTTTTCAACTTGAGGAGTTCAGAACGCTCTGGAAAAAACACCAGGCACCTAGACCGCAGAAATGCAGGGTACGTCACAACACAAAAACCACGAGCAAAAAGCCTCCAGTTGCTAAAACTCTTTCTGTGTGATCGGGGCCTTTGAGTCCAAAGTCTGTTTGACATCAGAATGGCGTCCGGTGCCAGTTGGGTTAAAACAGATTGTGTACTGGGTTAGATTAATGAGTTATTCTTTCCAATAATTTGATTCACAGCTTCTTACTGAATAAAAAGGTCCTTTTGTTTCAGGTGATTAAAAACATGTAGCCATCTTTTAAAAATGATGGTGACTTCAATCTTATATCCAGTGTTAAAATAATAGTTGAACCATTTACACTTATTGGCTTCCTTTCTGAGAGTGAGCAATATCAATCTTGTGTCTGAGTGTTAAGCACAGAGCTGGAGTCAGGACATGGTTAGCCCAGCTCAGCAAAAACACTGTAGGCAGGGGGAAACAGCAAGCATCACTCTGTCCACAGTGAAACAGCACACCTGCCAGCACCTCTAAAGCTCACTGATGAACACATTGTATCTGGCTTGTGCTTCAGTAACGGCTGTGTGTTTGTGTGTCTGTAGGTGATGCTTCAGACGATGACCTGCTGTCCACCCGCCTGCCTCCCGACCGCCCCGCCACGCTGCCCCTGGCAAACACACACGCACAGTCCCAGCCGCACATACACAAACACTCCCCGACACACTACCCCACCTACCCCGGACAGTGACACAAACACTCAGACTATGTGGACATTTGAAAAGACGCAGACAGAGACACACGCATATCCACATGCATGCAGGCCCACAGAGCTCACACACACTGAAAGAGACACACACTGTCCCTGCTTAGATTAGTTTTACAGCCCAACGTTACACCTCACAGGAGAAAGGCGGGACTAACACTGGCCCACAGACCATGCTGAATGCAGAAAGCAGGAAGTGAAACTAAATTCAGCAGAAGACTGCGAGGAGATTGAGCTTCCTTACATGACTGCAGCTCCTACAATTCCACAGTAGATGGGGGATATTTGACGTTTTTCCACACTCAGGGTGAGAAACTCTGGCAGACTGGAATCTATCAGAGGCTCTCAGTCCGCTTTAAACAACCTAAGTTGAATTATATGTCTAACCAGGTCTAAGTGTTTCCATCTGTTCTGAATGTCCACTCTCAGAGGCAGGGTGAAAAGCCAATAAGAATAATTTATAGGGATTATTTTTTAACTGAATTTAACCTACAGGTTTTTATTGAAATTCTGATTTAAATAGTAAATCACTGTCAGTGTGAGATACAGCTGATAGCATATTTTACAACATTGTGAAATGAAACAACACTTTGCTTTTGTTAGCCAATGCTGATCACAAACCTATCTTGTCACCAAGCTGCCCGGATAGATTTGATATATTTTTTAGTAAGTAATCTGTGATTTAGTTCAAACTACAGTAGGACTAGAAATACTGGATCTGATGAGTTTCTCACCCTCTGAGTGACACAATTTCCAAATGGCTGCCATGGGATTGACGTCAATAAAGCCCAGGGTGTTTCACTGAATACTGCGTGGACGGGGACTGCATGGTGCCTTAATAGCACCACATGGACTGTGCTATCATCGGAAATATACTGACATCTTGGATTCCCTGGTGGAAAGTTCCCAGCGTGCCAGTGCCAGCTGACACACTTGTCTGAAGAACACTTGATCATTTCACTGTACATCCGCGTCTGGATCAATGCCTTTGATTTCGCTGATAACTGACTTTGCAGTTACTGGATCTGTTTGCTGTGCTGAGGTTCTGAACCGTGGAATGAAACTGTGATTGGATTCATTTTTATGGATTGGCTCCTGTACTGAACTGGATATTCACCCTTAGAGCTGCGGACTTTCTTAGGGATGTATCCTATTCCACCTCCTAGTAGCCACATGCTTTTATTGAGCTATATTTGCACAGCCCTGTTTTTTTCTTAGGTTATTTAAGGGTTAGATGTCAAAGAGGGAATTACAGTGTAGAGGTCAACAGATATATGATGATACATTTGGACTGATTCTGCCATTAACTGATATTCAGTGTCTTTACATATGACCCCTTGAATGCCAGATGCTCTTTTTTCCTTAATTTATTTCTTACAAGAGTGACAAAACCCTTAACACTGAAATGGGAAACACTTTGGCGTTCATAGATTCTGTAATGGTCAGGGGCATCTCTTCCTCCCACAAGGCCGGGGCTCATTTCTGCACTAACGTCACACCTGAGTGGAAGCTGAACTAGAGGAGCATCAGGGCACACTGAAGGGGAACATGGGGGAACTTGGGCTGCCGACAGGGGCTCTTCAGGTGCCTCACTTTTCCGACATGATAGGTGACATCAGGTCAAAAATGAATGATGGAATCATCCCACTGAGCTACAGGCACATCATGGTTAAATATTACCCAAGAGTCACACCAGAGCAGCACTTGAGCACATCATGGGAAAATTAAGACCAACCTAAAGAGGGCACTTGGACCAACCAGAGCTATTGAGCTAACCCAAGCCATGTTTCCACCAAACACTTTTGGTATAGTACCCCTAGAACCGATACATAACCCGTACAGACATGTAGCTAAACCCTAGATCTGACAGCACTCTTAAATGGAGGCGTGGTTCTCCTCTTTACTGACAATGCAGAGGTGTGTCTGCACCTCATTAATCGTCCACGGAATAGGGTGGCATATCGACATTTTCATTATTAAATAGAAAAGGATTTAGTGTTTAGTCTTTGTTGCAATAATGGCCGCATTATTTAGGTCGCCATCAGTGAGTTGTGTAAAAATAGTGGGTTTGTCCTTTGAGTCCTTGTCGAGCAAGAGTGAGGATTGTCTCTGGACAAATCAACAGATTACAGTGTTTCTAGCTCCACCTTTTAGTATCAGATCAGTGTGCTAGCTACCTCAATAGAGGGGTGACAAAAAACAGTGTAATGGAGCGCTTTTATGGGTACCATCCACAAGTTTCGACAATAGAAACGCAAAAATAACTGCTCTAATGTGAACTGAACTGTTTGGTGGAAACGAGGCTCTAGGGGCACTTGGACCACTCTCATACCCTATGATGTGACAACAGGGGAAAAACTAACTATGGAATAGAAATCCAGATGTTCTAACAGTGTAATCAGCAGACGGGTAGTGTCACAGCTGGTTCTGTAATGGTTTCCTCAGCTTCATGTACATGGCCTTTTTCAAACCTTTTTGTTGTTGTTGATTAGACAGGCCGTAAACAAACCTCCAGGTTAGCCCAAATTATTACAAAGAGAAAATGAAGATGCACGTATTGCACATATTGCCGGGTTCAGATCACATGTTTTTTTGTGTGTTACAGTGGTCGTGTCAGTTTAGACTGTTAGAGTCAGAAATTCTTGACGTGACAGACTGCACCTTGGTAAAACGAGCCTCTAAAATGAAAGAAAAAAAATGACTGTGACTATCTCTCTGTTTCACAGTTCCACCTCACGCCACCAATAACATCATCCCTCTTTCTCCCATGTTTACAGCTGTGCAAAATAAATTGCAACATGCTACTCTCTCTGTCGGGACATAGTGTCATCCACTATGACACACCAGACAGGATAAAATGATGGATTGTCGGGCCCGACGCCCATTTTCATTCCTGACTCGAGCCGACACCCTGCGTCTGTTGGGTTGGGATATAATGATGTCGATATTGTGAAGTCTGAACCCAGCATTAGAGACAGCAGATGTCGACAGTCAGCAATGAATGGAATAAAATAAAAACAAAGTAAATGTAGGTCTCAAATGTGAGTAGGTGTCAGCCAGGTCAGGTGTGACAGATGCAGGTGAAATCTGAGTAATGGCCCAGGCAGAACTCTTCTTTAGTTGTGCACACACAGTTTTCCTGTTGAATCAGGAGCTAATAACAACATTCATTTATGTTGCCTCTCTTTCTGGTTTTGGCTAAACTTTTGGTTTGTTAACAATCTGTCTGATCATCTAAATTTAAGTTTGTTTGATTTGTATTTTTGCTCTGTCACCAAACTTGCCATGTTCTGACATCTCTATTTTAGTAAATACAAGATTCAACTTAAAAATTTAAACATTTCCTAAAGTACAAAATTAAGACCCAAGTTAGTAAGAAACCAGAATTGTCCTTCAATAATGTCCTCATCCACAAGGGGGCGTAGCATCATTAGCATATTAAGGCTCATTTACACTCACTTTAGGTACAAAAATAGACACGTCCATTTCAAATGTTGCAGACACACTTCCATGTGTCTTTTATGATAGCATAGATACAGCCCATAGATGGCACTAGAGGGCAGAGTCAAAAATTTCACACAACAAATGAGATGACGCTGGAGGAGGTTGTAATTTCATACCTTTAAACGGTGGTGGTCATCGTGGATGGAGAATTCTTTTCACTGTATTATCGATTAGTTCTTTTCTGCCATTATTTAAATTTCTTTGTCGTCACCTGTGGTTGTATGTTGTTTGAACTACGCTACACTGCCTCCAAGATCTCCAGTGGCACTGATCTGTTTCGTCCGCATCTGTAAGCTTTCAGAAAACTTACATAAATACAGATGAAATGAGCACAGAGTACGGACAGCAGGCCCCCTCCATCTCTTTAGTTGAGCATAAATGAGCCCTTAGATGTTCAAACTCTTTCCATGATGCATCTTTGATCGACTCTGTTAGGGCCGTTTCATTCCATGCAAAGGCACACAGATGCGAGTGCATTGGGACGCATCGAGACGCATTGGCCGCCATGATGCGTGCTTGCATCTCAAAATGTGTTGTCCATGTTTTTTGATACGCAACGCAGCGACACTTGTAATACCATGCGTTGCCAGCAGGGTGATAATGCAAGTGACATACTTGAAATTAACCACTTTTTGTTATTCACAGAAGAAGCAGGTATGAAATATGGCGGGCGAGGAGGAACAACTTTGCAAACTCATACGGGCACACCCCCATTTATGATAATTCTAGTGCCCTGCACTCTAATAAAATAGCAGTACTAGCTAGCCGGAATGTACCGGTGACTCTGCTACCCCCTATTGTGCAAGCGATGTATTGCATTTCAAGTGTCGCCCTCATCGCTTACGTTCAATGTGTTGACTATGAAAGGAAGTGCGTTGCTCGCGTCGCTTGCGTCACTTGCTCGCGTTGCGTGCGTTGACTATGAAACGGCCCATACTGTCAAAGTGCATCATAATTTGGGAGGACACTGAACTACATCCACATCTGACCCTTGTTTGTATGCCTGAAACATATCTTCTTACATTTTCTTACAGCATTCCAGCATGAATGATTATTCGGGTCATGTATTTTCAGTCTTACCATCATAACCTTAAACTTCACTTTTACCTGCCCCAAAGCTTTCTGTTATGGAGGTTGTCAAAGGAGAATGAGATCTGTTTTCTTTCATCAAGGCAGCTTGACTTTGCGACAGCCTGCCTTTGCCTTCTGTTACACTTCGGCTGACAAAGAACTTCGCTATTCATTTTGTTGGTACTTTAGAGGTGAGGTGGTGGTGGGAGGAAGTTGATTAGCATGCCAGGAAGGACGGGCTGCCAGAACAAGAGCGGTTGGATTATGTTTTCATGGGAGAAATCCTCTGATCGCTGCCTTTTGATTCTGTCATAAGAGTTTAAGATTGTTAATATGACAGCGGAGATTTAACCACAGCAATGTGACGTCCTGGAACACACCGACCACCTTTACACCATCGTGAAATGCCTCATATCTGGATTGTGTCTAGATCTGACTTAGCTCGATTAATGCTGGAATCCTTATACACCTTACATTTCATACTTCATGGTTTTTAACATGACAGGGCTAAGAGTTTTGTTGGTTGTTTACATGATGTAAGTTGTGTATTGTGTGTAGATGTGTTTTGTGTACTTGCATACTGTGTAACTTGAGTTTTGTACATATTGCTATTTATTTCATATGGAGTGTGTGTGAGTGTGATAGAGAGAGAGAGAGTGTGACACGAGGGATTATTGCAACGTGTGTTCATTTAAAATGCAGACACCACTTTTTTGTACCTTGTAATGTTTGAACAAGCAGATGACAGCAGGTCCACACTTTGTCGGTGTGGCTCCTCACACATAAATCTGCACCTGGGTGAACAACAAGAGCATATTTACCACTGTGTCCCCTCTCACAGCATGAATCTTTTTGGCCTTAGATGAATCACAGTCACATCCTCTTTGTTCATCCACACTGCTGTTTGTGTTTGTTTGTAAAGAAACTGTAGCGTCCTGCAGAGAGGTGTTTCATGAAGGCGGCTCAGAAAAGCCTGTCATGAGTGAGCTCAACAAACTGAACCAGGATAAAACTGTTTCATAAAGGTTGAGTCAGAGCTGCTGAGGTCAGACTGAAACACAGGCCTATAACATCAAGCACAGATCACATCAGTAAAGGAAACAGGTAAAACCAAACTGTGATGTTCACAGAAACAAAGCGGCACCTGTCAAACAGAAAACAGGAAGAAAAGTTGAGTTGAATTATGTTACAGTATTTGGTTTCCACATGTGACATATCAGCCTCTGTATGGTGACAGTGCAGTTTTTAACACCCTCAGATTGGCTGTCTGTCTCTCCAGTGTTTTGGATGGTAGTGTTTCTGTGCATCTGTTTCATTTCTGTAATTTACACAAGATAAAATGATGAAAATTTTCACTAAGGCGAAAATTATTACCTTTAATTTAATCATTTGAATCGCCTGAAGCAAAAGAAACAAGACCTGAGTCTCAGACTGAGAGCACAGCAGTGCTTCTAGTATCAGAGTGCTGTGACGCCCACAGTAACAATGTTAACCTGTTAATGTTGGACAGGTTTTGATTTCCATTTTTACCGTATTACTTTACCATGTTAGCATGCTAACATTTGCAAATAAGCACTAAGCTCAAAGTACAGCTGATTGATTTATGACCAAATATCTGCAAATGACCAAGTATTGGACAAATTAAAATGTTGACCTGATGATGGCGCTGGCGATCAAAGAGTCACCAAATTTATAACAGTATGAGCATAAATGACCAAATTTTAGTGCAACCCATCCAAAAGCTGTTGAGACATTTCACTCTGATCCACAAATGTCAACCTGCTGGTGGCAGTAGTGCAGCACAGTCACCAGAATAAAGGCCGTTGCACCCTGAGTCCGCACTTTTGAAATTTTGCATCCAAAAGAAATCGTTGCACACTGATTCTGATGCGATTCATCGCTGCAAAATTTTGCAACATGACACAAAATGAAAAGACACATTTCCTCCTTTGCCTCTCTCCACTGTAGTTACCTATCTGACCGTCATCCCTCCCTGTCTTACATTTGACACAGCAGCTGCATGACTACATTCTGTGTGTGGTCCACATCCTCCTCTTCCTCATCATCCACCTGACTTGTTGAAAGTAGCTGTCTGAATTATGAAAAGATTCTGTGCATCCCATTCCTCTGTCTTTTCCTGGCTGTGTCCCACTGCCTCATTTTCCTCACTGATTCTTGGTCAAACGTCTCTGAAGGCTCTGATGGATGCAACAAAACAAAGCTGTTCCAAAACGACAGATGAAAGTTTCGGACTTAGTGTGCAAACATGATTGACACAATGTGAGGTTGTATTTATCTTTTCTGTGTTTCTGTGGGACCACCAAGATGGAAAACGTGATGATGTCTTGGTAAAATATCACCACTTTCATGGCACTATCCTTGGTGATAAAACAGCAGCTGGTCACTAAAACACACGTTTGGTGGCTAAAAGCTGCTGAAATGCAGCGATGACGCCCTAAAAAAAGTCAGTTTTGTTGTGTGTTCTCGAATGATGGCCATCTTACAGCCATCATGCTTAGCTGTCCCACCATCCACCATCCCATCTGCATCCCAAAGACAAAGTCAGCTCATATAGCTATGATCTGATGCATATAAAACGTACAAATGTAAAATGGTTTGCAGCATCGTACAATGCCATCATTTTCTTGTGGCGACCTGGCTGCACTAAAGATCATCACTGAAGTTAGTCAGGAACTATGAACGTCTGCATCACATTTTGTGCCAGTCCCTCAGTAGGCAGGTGAAAATTTAACCTACTGGTGGTATTAGATAAAAAGTCAAAGGATCACAACACTCTTTAGGATTCATCATCTGGGATCCATGAATGTCTGTACACAATTCTGTAACAATCCATCCAATAGTTGTTGAGATATTTCAGTCTGGACCAAAGTGGCGGACTGATCAAACCTCCTCTATGAGACAGACTTTCCTGGTTAAACCCTGATGTACTGAGGTCAGTCAGGCTTTACTGGTGATGTTGCTTTGTCAAACACCCCTCTGGTTATATAAGTGACACAACAACGTGCTAAGTGGAAGATGTGATTGATGGTAATGGCTGCGGAACAGGATGGAAACCTGCAGCGCCGACAGTTTCTCCTCCAGCGTAGTTTAAAAGCACCAGATGGTTATAGTCACTGTTTGTGATTGTAGTGTCATCACACACACTGACAGTGTCAGCTCTCATCGATGGCTGTGACCTCCCCTTAGCTTTGTGACAGATGACAAAATGTTGTTTTCACCCATTTACACCGTCCACACTAAGTGCATGTTTTGTAGAAAAATAAAGTCCATTACTTAACGATGTGGCCTCGCTGTGTGTTCATGCTTTGCCCTCGCTGTATAAAAACTATTGTCACATGTAAAATATTGAACATGAAGTTGAACGATCAGGTCTGTGTTCATATGGTGGTTCAACTGATTTGATGGAGCATTCATATAAAATGAATAGGCGTTTTTACAGTAGACCTTTTGACATGTCACTGCAGGAACAACACAGGTGTAAATATTGCTGAAGAGATTTCAGAGCTGATGATTTAATAGCTGAAGACCTCAGGAGACGTCGATGGATCACACACAGACTTGAGAATCACAGCTCAACATGCAGAGTGTAACGCTGTGTGTGCCGTCCACAGATTCTGAGGGTGTCCTTGCATTTAACCCAGACAGTTTTCCCTTACAAGTTACTCCACATTGCCAATTATGAGAAACGTTTTTTTATGAAAAAAATCTGCTCTTGTTTTTTGAATTAACAAGATAATAATCTCATTAATTCGGAAAACAAGATTTATGAGATTATTATGTCATTAGTTAAAGAAAAACAAGCAGAATTTATTTATGCATTTACTTAGGCCTACTTATTAAAGGACAACTTCGGTATTTTTCAACCTGGGCCCTATTTCCCCATGTGTATGTGTGCGTATGATTCATAGGTACAACTTGTTCTAAAATTGGTTCAGTATTGAGGGAGGCGGATGCAGCCGGCAGCCGCGAAACGAGCTAAAACGGTAACGGGGGCAAATGCGTCCCGTATAAGTTTGTGCATTAAAAGTGCTTTTTTCCGCCACTGACCGGTTCAGAT
>NC_065506.1:45633324-45633698 GCF_006386435.1 Epinephelus moara | reverse complement strand
GGTAGCACGTAAAAGACTCCGTCCCAAACTCTGACTCTTCTAGCGTAACACACACACTTCACACACACATACTCACTTACAGTACCCAGCGGGGCCGCCCTCCCCCTCTCTGCTCCAACACTGACTGACAGCTGACTCCACTCATTCACACTCACCACTGCCCCAGGGCAGCTACAATATGCTATCTACAGAGATAACACTGGCGATCTGAACCGGTCAGTGGCGAAAAAAAGCAATAACACTGGCGATCTGAACCGGTCAGTGGCGAAAAAAAGCACTTTTATACAGGACGCATTTGTCCCCGTTACCGTTTTAGCTCGTTTCGTGGCTCAATACTGAACCAATTTTAGAACGAGTGGTACCCATGAATCATA
>NC_065506.1:45594562-45633319 GCF_006386435.1 Epinephelus moara | reverse complement strand
AGATAACACTGGCGATCTGAACCGGTCAGTGGCGAAAAAAAGCACTTTTATACAGGATGCATTTGACCCTGTTACCGTTTTAGCTCGTTTCGCGGCTCAATACTGAACCAATTTTAGAACGAGTGGTACCCATGAATCATACGCACACGTACACATGGGGAAATACAGCCCAGGTTGAAAAATACCAAAGTTATCCTTTAAGTTGAGGACACAACAGGTTAAAGTAGTGGTTCTGTGTAAGAGCGGCCCCTGACTGTGACTGATATGTTCTTTACAGGAGCGTAATGCATTTAGTCAAGACAAAAAATATATGAATTAAATTATATATATTGCCCTGTCTTTCTGAATTAGCAAACAAAGTTATTATCTCAGAATTATGAGATAAGTTTACATGGAAAAAAAGTCTGCTTCTGTTTTTCTGAATTAATGAGAGAATAATCTCATGAGATTATTATTTTGTTAATTCAGAAATAGAAAAATAAAAAAACAGAATTTGCTCCCTAAAAAACTTTTTTTTTTATCATTTTAAGATAATAATCTTGTTAATTCAGAAAAACAGCAGATTTTTTTCACTCAAGTGAATGTGTTACACTTCTGTAGTTATTATATATGACTTTTTTTTTTTTTTAAATTTTCTATTCAATTTATTTTGTATTTATTTATTATTTTAAATTTAACTAGTTATGCTTATGTCCAGCTGAGAGGTTGGACTCCTTCAAAGGGTCAACCTATAAATCTGAGGGGTCATTCGATGATTAATGGCAGAAGAAAGAAGAAAAAAACAAAGGTCTTTTGCATAAACCTGTTGTCATGTTTTGTTTGAGTGTCCTTTGATTGAGTGTTTTGCTTGAGTGCCTGTTTCTGTGCGTATTCTTTTGTAAAGCGTCTTTGAGTACCTAGAAAAGCGCTATATAAAACCGATTTATTATTATTATTATTATTATTATGTTTTGGTCTTTTTTTACTAATCATTGCTTTGTTGTAAGACACTGGATAATTTAATCTCTTTTTCTTTGATTTAAATAAACCCATCTGAGCAGATTAAAGAGGAAATGTGTCTTTGGTAGAGCTGCGAACAAGACACATGACAAGAGGCCCAAACTGACACTGTTTTCTATTACAGGTCACAAAATCTCAGAAAGGTTAAGTACTGCTGTCTCTTGAAAACCACTGCATTTTATAAGCTTCAAAATGCAACAGGTACCACAGCTGTCAAATAAATGTGGTGGAGAGAAAAGTTCTCTGCAGCTCCTACATGCTGCAGGGGTGACTGAAGTAATGCCTCCACTGTCCTGTGGGGGCAGTGATGAGCTCAGAGGCGTCTTCACTGACAGACTGACAGGAACAGAAGAAGAGAAGGAAAGTGTACAGTCTGTACTGCAGCTCTTCAGATCAAGTCGAGTCAAGTCCACATACTTTCTAACGACAGCCAGGTAGACAGGTGACTCCAGCTGCAGTATAAAGCTTCACCTGTACAGGCTCACAGTTATAGCACGTGTCATTCTCACTGTCCGCAGGTCCGTGAACGTTACTGTGTGAACATGGGACGGAAAGTGACTCTGGCAACTTGCTCATTGAACCAGTGGGCTTTGGACTTTGAAGGCAACCTGCAGAGGATCCTGAAGAGTAAGTCTGACTGTTGTTGAAGGACAGATGTGTCTCTGAAACTAGCACAGCTGTAATATTTCACCTACAAGCTGCAGCTGCTGCAAGGTGCAGGTTTCTGTTTGTATTAATAATGTCACACTCCAGGTGTGTTACATTAGTGCCACACCTCCACCAGCTAAACCCAACACTCATTATATCATCTGAAACTTTGATTTTAATTGACTGTGCATTGTATAGATAGTTATGTGTGCAGAATGTACAGTGGCATGCAAAGGTTGGGGCACCCCTGGTCACAAGTAGAAGATGAGCTGATCAAAGATGACACATTTCTTCAACATTTTCAGCAAGATTACTTTTTAATTCAGTCTTTTACAGTTTCAAAATAATAGAAAATGAAAAGGGCCTGAAGCAAAAGTTTGGGCACCCTGCATGGTCAGTGCTAAGTAGCCCCCCCTTTGGCAGGTATCACAGCTTCTAAACACTTCCTGTATCCAGCTCAGAGTCTTTCAGTTCTTGTTTGGAGGATTTTCACCCGTTCTTCCTGCAATAGGCTTCTAGCTCTGTGAGAGTCTTCAGCCGTCTTCATGCACTGCTCTTTGAGGTCTATCCACAGATGTTTAATGATGTTTAGGTCGGGGGACTGTGAGGGCCATGGCAAACCCTTCAGCTGGCTCCTCTTGAGGTCGTCCATTGTGAATTTGAAGGTGTGTTCAGGATCATTGTCCTGTTGTAGAAGCCATCCTCTCTTCATCTTCAGCTTGTTTACAGATGCTGTGATGTTTGCTCCCAGAATGAATCCATTCTTCCCTCTACCTGTGAAATGTTCCCCGTGCCACTGGCTGCAACACAAGCCCAAAGCATCATCCATCCACCCCCGTGTTTAACAGTTTTTTCTCTAAACATACCTTTGATCATTGTGTCAAAAAGCATCAGGCTTGTTTCGATGTTCCTTTGCAAACTTCTGCTGCTGAGTTTTTTCTGACAATCCTACGAGCAGCTCTCTCAGAAAGTTTTCTTGGTCTTCCAGACCTCAGCTTGACCTCCACAGTTCCTGTTAACTGTCATTTCTTAATGACATCACAAACTGAGGAAACAGCTCCCTGAAAACACTTTGCTATCTTCTTATAGTCTTCATCAGTTATTTTAGTTTTCAGAGTGCTAGGCAGCTGTTTAGAGGAGCCCATGGCTGCTGATTGTTGGGACAAGGTTTCAGGAGTCAGAGTATTTATAAAGCTTTGACATTTGCATCACCTGGCCTTTCCTAACGATGACTGTGAACAAGCCAGAGCGCTCAAATGTCTTGCTGTGCCCAAACTTTTACATGCCACTGTATGCATCCCTCTGCTGCACAACCAGTTGCCCCACGGGGAACAAATGTTGTGATTGATTAATTGACCTCCTATTAGATAACTGCAGTGTTAACAGCAAAGTTTTACTCCTTACAAAGAGCGTCAATACAGGGTTTCATAAGTGTTAGCCTTGATCAGCCACACAGGAACGTGAGAAGAGACTCTGCACACCTCTTTTTATCCTCTGGGAAAAAAGAGCATAATAATGTAATGTATCTTATGTGCAACGTCATTAGTTTGCGTAACTGTCAAATGTTCTCACAGTTAATTCAACAACCATTAACATGCAGTATCAGTGTGAACTGTCTTACCTTAACGTCCTTCCTCTCCAGGTTCTGTAAAAAAACTTCCAGTGCTTTGCACCATGTTAAATCCTCTGACCAGATCATTAGAGCTAACTCTGCTCTCTGAGATAACCAGAAGATTCCCCTGATGAGATAATGAACATTTCCACCAATTACTGCTGAGATTTGTGCAGTTAAGTCCACAAAAACAACTTTTCATGCTGATGTACCTGTAAACTCAACCTGTCACATTACACGTCAAGACTTTTCTGCCTTCGCTGCCTCAGTAGTGACATTTTTTTCTCTGTCTCTCACAAGTTTCCTAACTGTGTGGAAGTACAGTACCTAATCACTGCACAGCTGCTGGAGTCTGCCTCTGCCACTGGTCAATGCACACAAACCTAACAAGAATGTTTGCCTGGTCTGTGTGTCTCTCTGCAGGTATCGAGATAGCGAAAGCTCATGGAGCCAAATACAGGCTGGGCCCAGAGCTGGAGATATGGTATGATGGGAAAAGCATGTGTGACACTCACATGAATATGTTCACACACTGTGATGTTATCTTGGCCAAAATATAATTTTTATAACTATTGGACTTAACAGCAGTCGATATTGACAGTGTCTTGTAGCTCAGAGGTTTTATAAGATGTAGTTTCAGTTTTACTTTGCTGACGTCCCCTTTCTTTTTACGTTTTCACAGTGGTTATGGCTGTGCAGACCACTTCTATGAGTCAGACACGCTGCTCCACAGCTTTCAGGTCCTGAGGAAGCTTCTGGAGTCTCCTGTCACCCAGGACATCATCTGTGATGTGGGCATGTGGGTATTACCTTCAAACTCTCTTAACCTCTTCCACTCCACTCCTGTCTGTTTTAGAGGGGGCAGGGAATCTTTAGGGGGAAACAACAGGCCAACAGTGGATGCCATTTAGAAGTGGTATACATTATTTGAAAGCTTAGACCTAGCTAGACATGGTACCAGTGGATTCTTCCAGTCTTCTAGTTTCATATGACACCAGTATCTCTGCTGCTTTAAAACTCAAGACTCACCTTGTGTGGCTGGAAGTCCCGTCTGATGATACACTCTGTTCCCCTCAGGCCCATCATGCATCATAATGTGCGCTACAACTGTCGGATCCTGTTCCTAAACAGGTATGTCAGCACATCAGTCCAGTCTCACTAAATGACCTGTTGTTTTGTCCTATTTTTATGCATTCATACACATATACAGTGTGCATATATCATCACTGAGCGTTTGTCTTCCATCTTGTAGAAAGATCCTGCTGATCAGACCTAAAATGCAGATGGCCAACCACGGGATCTACCGAGAGATGCGCTGGTTCTCTCCCTGGAACCAGTTAAGGTTGGTCAAGAGGCCCTTCTCACCATAATGTTTCTCCATTTTTATGAGAATACTCATTGTTGATATAAGAATTATACAAGCAGATTATTTAATATATTCATTACTTTCGTTTGCAATGAATTTCACACTTGATATTTTATATGTTAGAGTATAATCAGGCAATATAGTGCTCCAGGGACATTTTTCTGTTGCATGATGAGGAAGTTAGCATCGCACCTTGGCAAAAAGCCAGTGGGACCTTTCCACTAGATTTTGGATAACTGCAGAAAATAAGTTCAGTGGCAAACAAACATTTATGTTACTCACACATTTTGTTCTTCAAGATAAACCTCACAAATGAGCACCACTTTTATGATTTTTGAAATGTAAATGCAATCGCCAGACGTAAAAAGCTAATGTTAGGCTATAAATTAACTACACCACGGTCACATGACTTAACATCCTTACCACAGTTTAAAGCTGATAAGAATGATAGGTGATAGTGATACGAGCTAAGAAAGGTCAGGCCAAAACTTTGGTGCAGTTTTGTTGGCCACTAAACTGATTTTATCTTTACTTTTGGAAATTGCAGGGATGGCAGTGAAAGGTCTTGTCTTTTTGTTTGTTTCTTCAAGGCATGTGGAGGAGTACTTCCTGCCCAGGATGATCCAGGAGGTAACAGGGCAGGTAAATAAACAAACAGTCCCTATCATCATTTGGGCTGTGTACTGGCAAGAATCTGGCAATACGATACGTATCACAATACTGTGGTTACTATTCAGTATATCGTAATATACTGTATTGCAGTTTTATTTAAAGCAAATTTTTGTAAAACTGACTTAGTATTAAGAGCACTTTACCATGTGTATTAAAAAGAACAGTGAGATCTACATTTGTATTTATCACGGTCCCTGTAATATCATAGCAGTACTTTGTGTGCAGTCTGAGTAGAGGAATTATCATTTGCCTCTATCAGTAGAAAATAGATAAATACATTTGTTTAGGTAAACAAATTAAGAAAATAAAAGATTGTAAATAAATAAAATAATTTTCATCAATACGACACAGTATCACATCACATCATTTTGTGATATTTAAGTGCATTGATATTTTCTTACACCCCTAATCATCATCTATGTTCAGCTAAGACTTGTAAAGAGAGGGTCATTGTTATTAAGCCCTGTTTCTTTATGCTCATCAGGACACAGTCCCATTCGGTGACTGTGTGCTGTCCACAAAGGACACCTGCATCGGCACTGAGACATGCCAGGAGCTCTGGAACCCCAGAAGGTAGAGAAGCAGAAGACTGTATGAGGATTACATGGGTGTTGTCTGAAACCGTCCTAACTCCTGATGACTGAATGTTTTCTCTTTCCTCAGCCCCCATATTCAGATGGGTCTGGATGGGGTTGAAATCTTTACTAACTCCTCTGCCAGCCACCATGAGCTCCGCAAAGCTGACCAGAGAGTCAACCTGATCAAGTCAGCCACCACCAAGGTATAGCTCCACAAACATCTGGCTATTAGTCACATAAAAACACTGACCGTATGTGATTATGGTTGGTAGAAACAGATGTTTAAAGACTATGTAGAAGATAAATACTGGTCTACAGAGTAATTCACAGATACTGAAAAAAACCCAATTGTAATATTAGTCAGAAAGATGAAATAATTCAACTTGGTTTGTGTGTTAATTTGTCACCCTCCTGTATGTACGCAGACAGTTGAGCTCAGAGATCACCAGAGGGCAGTGTTGTACCACAAATACAGGACACAGTGCCACCATAACATCCTGCGTTCTGTTTTAAGTTTGTAATAACTTGAGTCGAATCAATGCTGCATTCAGAGTCTTGTCAGTGTTGTTCCAGAGTGGAGGTATCTACCTGTACGCCAACCAGAGGGGCTGCGATGGAGACCGTGTCTACTATGATGGTTGTGCCATGGTGGCCATCAACGGAGACATTGTAGCTCAGGGAGCACAGTTCTCACTGAATGATGTGGTGTGTATGGACACAGCTTCCTGCAAATAAGTCTGCATGTAGATGAAAATCATAAATGATACATGTGAAGAGACATTACTGTAGATGTGGGCAGGAAATTAAGTGTTGTGTTTCCCGTATGTTGGGTAAGTGTTGCAGGGCAGGTCTTGCAGTAAGACAGCAGGCAGACAACATTCCTGAGACACGAGAGGCAGACTGATGTTTGTGTGTGTGTGTGTGTGTGTGTTGTAGGAGGTGATTACAGCCACTCTAGATCTTGAGGATGTCCGTAGCTACAGAGGAGAAGTTTGCCAGCCCAACATGGTGAGACAGCACCACCCACCAATTATTGGAATATACCAAGTTGCCGAATCATAGCTTATTTCTTTTTGTTTTGCTTTTACGTATTATTTCCTTCCATCACTCTAAAGCTCACTATTTAGCAGGTTCTAACAGCCAAACCTTAAAACCACTGCAGGGAAGCTGAATCACATTGATCGTCTCGTTGCAGAGCAATATTCTGCTGGGAAACCTTGGATTCTGGCATTCATGTGGATGCTACTTGACACGCTCCACCCACCCAAACACAGTCGCAGACTGAAGTACCTCCCTGATACCAGCGCCTCCCCAGCAGAACAATGCACCACGCCACACCATACAAACTGCTCAGGAATGGCTCGAGGAACTTGGCAAAGAGCTCAAGGTGTCAACATGGCCTCCAAATTCCCCAGGTCCTATCTGATCAAGCATTTGTGGAAGGATCCTCAGAGATATCCCCAATCCATGGTGGGGCCTCCTTGGATCAGACTTGGCTCTGACATGTTGAGACATGGACACAGGATCTCTGGGAGTGTCTGGCACCAAGACGTTAGAGGCAGATCCTTGGAGTCCTGTGGGTTGTGAGGTTGGGTACCAGCACGTGCCACAGATGCTACATCAGATTGGGATCTGGGGAATCTGGAGGCCAGGTTGATGGCTTGAGCTGCTTGTCACGTTCCTCTGATGATTCCTGAGCAGTTTTTGCAGTGTGGCATGATGCATTGTTCTGCTGGGAGGGCACTGCCATCAGAGAGTGCCGTGCCATGAGGGGGGTACTTGGTCTGCAACAGGGTTTGGGTGGATGGAGTGTCAGGTGGCATCATGTTATTCACTTCACCTGTCAGTGGTTTTAATGTGTTGGCTGATGCTTGGCACAAAGCAATATATTAATGTGACTTCAAAACGTTTGCCACTGAAACACACTTGAACAAAGTCTGAAGACGGTCCATGCCTCATATTAAAGCTGCACTGATCAATATTTTTAGTACTAACAATGGATCAAATCACTGTATGAAAGAATCATTCACCTGACTCTTCACTTGCCCTCAGCTCTACGCAGCTTTTTAGCCTCCTTCAGCTCATTTTTTTGGTTTCATGGCTCACAGCTTTAATGTTTTGGTTCAGTGTCAGGCCTCATCAGCCTTATTTCCAGCAACAGGAAGCTGTTTTCAGTGTAAACCTCACTGTACTCCACCTGCTCAGCAGCAAACAGCAGACAGACTCATCAAGAGACTAGCTGGTGAACATAGTGGAGCATTTAGCAACTAAAGAGAGAGATACTTCCCTTGGGAGTCCAAAAACTGAGCTAAAAAAGTGCAGAAAATTAATGCAATCTTTCCTTTATAGCATTTTGTTAGCCAAGTTATAAATTGTGGCTTGTAAACACATTGCACATGAAACAGAAAACACCTTTTTTCAGTTTCCGATCACCGTTTGATGGTTTCGTATGTTTCGTGTGAGTAAATGTCCATTCGTCTCTCACTGTCACACTTCTCTGTTGTAGGAAAGTGAACCCAAACCGTGCCACAGGATCAAAGTTGACTTCTCTTTATCCAGTTGTGATGACGTCTACCTCCCTACCCACCAGCCAATAACATGTTACTTTCATACACCAGAGGAAGAGATCAGGTACAAATACAGACATTTGGTACAACGTTTGTAACAGAAAACAAGTTTCATCTAGTAGCTTCTAAAAAGGGACATTTAAAGAAACCCAGAAATCTATTGAACAGCAGTTGTCACCTGTGTCGTTCAGTTTAGGGCCGGCCTGCTGGCTGTGGGACTACCTGAGGAGAAGTGGACAGGTGAGGAGGAACACACACACTTTATGTATTATTGGGCCATAAAATAACTGAAACGAAGAAGTTGTTAGATGTTAAGTTTGGTGTTTGTGATTTGTGTCTCAGGCTGGTTTCCTGTTGCCTCTGAGCGGAGGAGTCGACAGCTCCTCCACCGCCTGTATTGTCCACTCAATGTGTGTGCTGCTCTGCCAGGCTATAGAGGACGGCAGTGAGTATGATTCAGCTTGCTTTCATTTCAGTTTATTGTAAACACACACATTCTGTCAGTGTGACTATTGTCACATCTTCTTGTAAAGGATGAGGCTGGGAATACTCTATTTTCCATCTTTTCAACGAATCCCATGTTCAGACTCAAACCAACAATGAACGTTATCAACTAACAAGTATTGTGTTTGTATCAAAGCCTGATTTATCTTCTTCCTCTTTAATGTAGAACTCTGTTGTTGTCTAGACACTATTAAAACTCCCAAATACTCACCACAGCACTAAATATGGATTAATCTGCTTCTGAAAAAAGTCCACAGTAAATGCACTATTTCCTCTGGTGTGTGTAACGTTTGATTCGAAACTGCACTGACCAGCTGTTTAACAGTTTTAAAGATGAAACATTATATTTGTGAGGTCAGAAAGTATTGAGCGACCTCATAATACACTGTTGGTTTGATCTTTTCATGAGTTTTGTTGGCAATGAAAAAAAAAAGATAATTGAATAACCAGTAAAGTGTTGTTCTTGACCAGGTGGCCGTGCAGCCGCCCGAGCTGATCACAGCCACTCTAGATAATTCTTGTAATTCCAACAGATCTGTTGCAGCGTGCTATGTCCCAGACGCTAAGAAGAATACACACTTCCTCTCTTTAGAAGGAGATATACTTTATTAATTCCTGAGGGGAAATTTTTCTCACTCTGTTGTCATATACACACAAGCCCGAAATACACACACATGCACAACATGCACCCAGCGTGTTATGACACTGTGCGATGAAGATGGTGGTGAAGCAAACAAAAATGTTTGCATCTCAGTTATGTGTTGTGACACTTGTTTCACGGCTCTTGACATTCCCACACAACACCACTTTGTCCTGTTAAAACAATATTCATAACTTGGATTAATTTTTGTATGAAAAACACTTTTGATCAGTGGACCCTAACGGACTAAAGGAATATGTATAACTTAGCGGGGTAACTGAGGAATGGTCACATATTCTGACACAGCATCTCCATATTGACAGGTTAAAACATTTATATTTGTATGCACAATCTAAGCAGCGAACTAATGTTAGCTCAAGTGGGTCATCAACAATCCAGTTTTATTAAAGAAATGAACAGCTTGGTAACAAGATCAGGCGTCTAATTGACACAGGCCTTTATTGGTCACAATGTGCAGCCACATTGAGCCAGTAAAAGGGACTGGGCTTGAAGTTTTACAATAAGAGCAAACGTCTCTAAGGACTCGAACAAACCAGACGCTCCAAACACTCTTCTCCCCCCCCCCTCTTCTGTCTTTCTCGACCCATCAGACAGCCAGGTGCTGGAGGATGTTCGCAGGGTGGTCGGGGATGAATCCTACCGTCCTCACCAACCAAAGGAGCTGTGTGGTCGCATCTTCACCACCTGCTACATGGCCAGCGAAAACTCCTCAGAGGACACATGCAGCAGAGCCAAAAGCCTGGCCAATCAGATCGGCAGGTAGGCGAGGTACAACCTGAAGGGCTTTTGATAAGTGTTTGAGAACAAGTTAAAAAGAGAAGACCGTTATTACTTGGAGTATCATGTTAAAAATTATACCTGTATTATCGTGAATGAGATGATACTACACACCTGTAGGATGAACACACACAGTAAGTGTGTATTTTTTTTTGTAGATTTATTGTCCTTTAAGTTTCTTTGGAATAAAAAGTGTTTTCATTCTTTGTCATTCTGCAGCACACACATGAATATTAACATAGACATGGCAGTGAAAGGCATTCTGGGTATCTTCTCAGTGGTCACTGGGAGGTGGCCTCAGTTTCGCGCCAATGGAGGAAGTCACAGAGAAAACCTGGCTCTGCAGAACGTACAGGTCAGACACACTCCCACACTGTCTCTGTGTGTGTCTTCATAATGGTTTCATCATCATCATCATCATCATGACTGATTGTTTGCCACGTCTTCTTTTTGTCTTTGACTCAGTTCATGACTTTTTACTCCTTGTGTTGTCCCCTGTGTTCTGACAGTTTAACCACAGTCTTCACACTGAAGCTGACAAAGCTGTGACCGTTTTATTAGTTCTTGTCAGTACCATATTCACTTCCTGTGTGTGTGTGTGTGTGTGTGTGTGTGTGTGTGTGTGTGTGTGTGTTTCCAGGCTCGAGTCAGGATGGTCCTGGCCTACCTGTTTGCCCAGCTCAGTCTGTGGACTCGGGGGAAGCCAGGTGGATTACTGGTGCTGGGCTCAGCCAACGTAGATGAGAGGTATAACTGGAGACATGTTTGTTATATTTCATGTGTCCTTCTAAAATAAATTCTGCGATTGCAGTTGTTTTTACTGGGAATCCCTGTTGGGAATGAGACCAAAGTGAACTAGAGCAGCACAAAAACGTCCTTTTATTCAGTCCACACTGACTCCGTCTTCTGTAAACGTCTCAGCCATCTGTCAGCAGCAGGTCCTGGGGAGCTGAGTGGACAGCACTAACCTGCCTTCACAGGCTGTAGCAGAAATTCACTGAACCAGAATAGTTGTCATGTCGGCGCCATGGGAAGAAATCAAGTGTTTCTATGTATTGATTCTTTGATTTTATTTCTCACACCTGCTATAGCGAGTGAGGGGAGTCTGCCTGTAATGAAACGGGCACAGACAGACTGGGAGCCTCGAATGATCAATGTAGAGACGGTTAATAAGTTCAAAACATACACAGCGGGATATTTGTGTGATTTAAACAGCTGTCTGTGCAGATTACGCTTCACTAAACTTGACAAAGAATTGACTTGAAGCCTTAAAAAGCCTGGGGGTCTCCATGAGATGTGTGTCTCACAGACTCAGTGTAGACTGAAACTGAATCTGTTCCATGAGACACGCGAACGACAGATGCAGAAAATGCTTTCAGTGTTTATTTGCTGTCAGGAAAAATACATATATCTTAATAATTAAGTGACACAGCCTCCATGAGAGAAACTAAAAGCTCCTTAACACTGTGTGGATTTGGGCTGACAGAGACGAAAAATGGATAGTCATGAGAGAAACATGGTAAAATCGTCGGTCCTACATTGCACTGTGAGACACAGCAACCAATGGTTGATTAGGAGCTTTGGAAATAAAAGACAGCCTGAATCCAAATATTTAAATTAAGTACCAAATTTTCAAAATACGACCGCTGCTGTGACCCACACTAACCAACCAATCAGAATACACACACAGAACACACTTGCAGTTCTACATTTCATACGTGACATGTTTGAAAGAAGTTGAGGAGAAGTGTGTGATTAAATTTGATTATTGTTGTGTTGTTGTTTGAGAATATATGAGCAGTGCAGGTTGATGAACTGATGATGTGTCTCTGCTCTTATGTACTTTTTTTTTTTTACAGACATTAGTCACACAATCTGACATGCTTCAAATTGAGATTGTCTGACACAGACTGTGACCGAGATTCCATTAGTTCCCTGCAGCGTAGTGTAACATGCATTAAACTACAGCACCGCATGAAAAACTGCAGCAACCTCATCCATGTTAGTGATGCCAGAGAGGAAATAAAGAAAGGCTCATCAACAGATGTTGAACCTGGCTCAAGTTTTGCTCCAATGCCATGCAACATATGCTGCTTTGGCCGAAACAAAGAAGTGTGCGATCCTTGCAAATCACTTTGTATCATGAATTCAGCATTTCTTTTATTTACCTCACGAATTAAGAGGTTGGATAAAATGATTGCAGCAGTGATGACGTTAAGTCCATTGAAGTCACACAGACTGGCCCTCTGGGATCTTATTTTACTGACTTACTGGTAAAAATGCCCGGACCATCACAGCAGCTTGTGCTTTTTAACGCCTGCTAACAGACATTAATGCCTGGTGTCAGGAGGCCATTCACAAAAAACAATAACTGTTTTATTAACTTGAAAAACGGCAGCCACAAACCATAATGAGTGTGGCTAAAACAATGCAACTACTGTGGAGAATATTTACAGCCTAACTTTCCCCCCATAAAATACCTTCTCCTGCTCAGTCTGACAGGGTATTTCACAAAGTACGACTGCTCCAGTGCCGACATCAACCCAATAGGAGGCATCAGCAAGACAGACCTGAAGAGCTTCCTGCTGTACTGTACCGAGCAGTTCCAGCTCACCGCTCTGAGAGGGTAAGGTCAGCTCACAGACATCTGGGAGGATTGAACTGCTGGGTAACGTACCTGTTAGAACTGAGTTCGAGTATTTTGCACTCTTCACTAAACACAACACCTTCAGAGATAGAAGTGAAAGTATCACCACGATTAATGGGAAATATATGTCAAAAACTGCAGCACCACCAGCAACCATTTGTTACAGTGTGCTTTACTTTGATAAAACTGACAGTGACATATTTACCGAAACAAACTGCAGCAAATTTAAACACTTTATAAATGAGTATATAGATATACATATATAATGTGTAGGTTTCATGCACTACTCATTGTTTCTTTAAAGCTTTGTCACAAACCACAAACTGCATCTTGTGTGGTTTTGGTTTCCTCTGCAGCATCTTGTCCGCTCCGCCCACAGCTGAACTGGAGCCACTGACAGATGGACAGGTGTCGCAAACAGATGAGGTACAAAATTAATTACATCTGTCGACCTTTTAACTGAATCACATTAATCTTAGAGCTATCTGGATGAGCTGTTGTTGCTTAAAGTGTTAGGATGTTTTTCACATATATAATTAAGTTACTGCACATCAGTCCAGCTGTGAGAAAGAAAAACTTCTCACAGGTTTTTTTCTATTTCCTGATTCAGTTTGTGGGTGAGAATATTGTTTGAACTGCAGCAGTGAGGTGAGACTTGAGCACCATTTGGGTGAGGGTGGTATCAGAGGAGGGGGAGGTGGGTGATACAATGTTAACATGTTGCTCCAGACAGCATTTTCAGCCACTGGTACATTACAGCAGGCTCATAAAGTTACTTGAATGTTACAATTATTAATATTATTTTAGTTAAGATATTGACCAATAATGTCTTTGCACAAGTTGCAAACTTCTCAAGTGGCTCTGAATGCTTTCACAAGAAGAAAGGGACTGGTGTTCCTACAGAAGGAACCTTGTATTACTTTTTGCTCGGGTTATATTAAAAAAAATGTGTTCAGGCTTAAATTGAAATACTCTTTAATGAGCACATTCACATGGGATCATCAGCCACCATTTCCTTCATCCCTCATCCTCCTTTTCCTGTTTTCTTCCATCTCTCTCCAACCGCCTCCCTCCTCAGGCAGACATGGGGATGACTTACTCTGAGTTATCTGTGATTGGACGACTGAGGAAGATCTCCAAGTGCGGCCCCTTCAGTATGTTCTGTAAACTCATCCACATGTGGAAGGATGCGCTCCCACCCACAGAGGTCAGTCAACTCTTCTGCAGTGTGGGACATTTTTCTGCTCCTCTGCTAGAGACAGTGGACTCCTCCTGTAGGGGAACAACTCTGTGTCCATCTTGAAATATAGAGCAGACACTTTCAGGCCAGTGTTAATTAGTCCTTATTAGTTTTGTGCATTTAGCAGCTGTTTAAGATTCCACCTAAAGTGCTTTGTCGTCTTTCATCAGGTGGCCCAGAAGGTGAAGCACTTCTTCCGAATGTACTCAGTGAACCGCCATAAGATGACCACAGTGACACCTTCCTACCACGCCGAGAGCTACAGCCCCGACGACAACCGCTTTGACCTCCGACCTTTCCTCTACAACACACGCTGGACCTGGCAGTTCAGGTGCATCCAAGACCAGGTAGCAATGAGGCGGGAACTTCACTTTCACCTTATTCTTATGACAGTGAAACGGACGGGAATGTAGACACACAGAAATTAACTGTGAATACGGACGGTCAATATGATTTTTTTAAATTAAGAATTAAATTAAATTTAAAAAACCATCGTAGGCTGAATAAACATCTTTATAAAGTTGTGTTGACATTTAGTTTCCTTTCCCACAGGTGTCCCAGATGACAGCAAACACTCCACAGCAATAAGAACCTCAGGTCTTCAGTGTCCAGAGAAAAGCCATCACAACTTTGACGGATTAAAAAGATCAGTCACAGTTTCAGTTAAGCCAAATAGTTTGTACTGCTCTTGTAAGCACAGGGTCAAGCAGGTGAAACAGTCATTACTCTGGGCCTAAACAGGACCTTTGTTCTACCTCAGTTTGTGACTGTTGACGACATGCCGTCATTCCCAAACCATGCTAAGAAATATGGGATCATTTCAAGTCTTTTGTCATGTGAAATGCAGTAATGCAGTCATTTGTGGGAAACTATGCAACATATTGAACATGAAACTATCAGTGCCAGTCAAGGTACTGGTGTAGGAAATTAGTTTTGGCTGTATACATGTGTACAACACATCTGACTCTGCTTCTGCAGCTGTCTGTGTTTCTCTATACTTGTCTCTTACAAATTAAAAACACTAATAATAATTTAAAAAATTAACAGTAATTTACACAACGTAAGAAACAGTGACTGTGCCTCCTTTCTGAACCTTTCATGTGATCAACTAGAACAACTATTTCTCATTATAACTCTTTTGGAGGTCGAATGTCAATATTATGAGTGACAAAGCGCTACAGGGGTTTTCAAAGTTGATGTCTGATTTCTTCTAAATGTGATCGTAAATATTAGTCATATTAGTAATATGGCACTAAAACCAACAACATCAACAAAAAGCTTTAAAGGTCCAGTGTGTAAGATTTAGGGGGATTTAGTGGCATCTAGTGGTGAGGATTGCAGATTGCAACCAGCTGAAACTCTTCCCAGTTAGAATTCCTTCAGTGTTTATTGTTCAGGAGGTTTATACCAGGAGCCAAACTATCCGCAGAGGTCTCTTCCTCTCCTAAACAAACAGACCAGATGATTTAAACCAGTAAAAACACTGAATAAAGCAGAATCACGTAACAAATCAGTGTATGTCCAACGCTGGCATGTCAGAGACAGGCGGCTAACCCTCTTCATGCTACTGTGTGCCCAGTCTTTTTCTGTAATAACTTCAGATCCACATGTTCAGAAGGTTTTCAATGGGAGCTGAATTATCCGCAGATGTCTCTTCCTCTCCAAAACACATAGACCAGGAGTCTCCTTTATAAAACAGTGCACAGGATACATTCTAAAAATGTAAGAGACAAACTCTAAAAATGGCATGGACCAAAAAATATTCGACAATTTCTACAGTCAGGCTTCCACCTCACCATCTGCATTGCAAATTTCCTGTCTCCAAAAATGTTGGTTAGCATGGGTCAAAGTTTCTCCCATCAAGTCTGTTTTTATAGGTCTAAATTTTGGCACAGCGTACACCTCTTTCAGGCCTCGTCTTGTGTGTATGCTATGTTTATAAACAAGACAAATGTCTATTTAAAAAAAAAAAAGGTGTTTTCCGACGCTCTTGTCGTGGAGGGGCTGCTAACTACAGTGGCCGATGCGAAAATGTGAATGTTCCTATATAGAGGCAGTGTTTGGTTTGTCCATTGATTTGTCCTACTGTAGAAACATGGCGATGCAACATGACAATCTCCATCGACGAGGACCCGCTCCCTATGTAGAAACGCCTCATTCTAAAATACAACGATTCCTATTTTCAGGTGATTATACACTAAAGAAAAAACTTAATATATTAAATTTAATCTATGCCACTGGCCCCGGGGCAGACCCAGAACACGCTAGAGGGATTGCATATCTCATCTGGCCTGGGAACGGAGAGAGGGATGAGGGATGTCTGGAGTGCTTTGCTTGACTTGCTGCCCCTGCGTCCTGGCTCCAGATAAGCTGGTCAAAATAGATAGATGGATGGATATGTCAATATGCCCCCCTAAATCCTACACACTGGTCCTTTAATTTCTATGTTTGCCTTGTGACAAATTAGATTTAGACTATGAGAGACCTTTTCCTCCAGTGTCTGGGACACTGAAGTTATTGGATTACACAGGTGTGTGTTCTGAGTTTAATGTTGTTAGTTAGTGAGACACTCTGTATGGGACGAGTTGGGAGAGATTAAAGGTTTACTGGAAACAAAGATCCTAAAAATAAATTAAATTGGTTTTAACGTTTTATTTCTACATGTTTTAATTTAATTACTTTTAATTAAGTTAACGATGTATTGGAGGAAGGAACACGTCAAACATCAGAGAAGAAGGATTCTGGTTAAATTAAATTAGTTGTCAGCTGAATGAGCATAGTGTTACATGTGATGTACTGCAGGGGCCTAATTAACGTGTTTTATTGTTCTTAGTGCTGTTTTTGTACATCAGCCATTATCTACAGATCGAGGGGTGAGAACCAGAGGGGTGAAGGTGATATTTGAACAACTTTACAGAAGAGACAAAAAATGACCATACTTTGTCCTGACTTTATTAAATTCAGTCTTTAATATTAAACTTCATTAAAATGTGGGTGGCAATATGCCCGATGAATGTTTTTTTGCATTAATGGAAATTTTTATTTTATTTATTTTTTCATTTTTTATTTTTTTTGGAAGAAAGTCACGTGCCTTTTTTTGGAACCAACATTTTATCTCACGTACAGTATGAAAAAAGGGTGTTTCTGTTGAAAAAATATAAAAAGCTTTACATTAATAAGTTGAAATGCAAAAGCAATCCATTGTTATAATGCATGAAAATATCCTCATATCATATTAGTTTAGTGAATGTAATAAATTTTGCAAAAACATTATTAATAACCATTTGGCCAATAACCCATTGAAAATAGGCCACAGAGTCGATTGTGATAATATATAGAATATCTATTAATATCCAGTTAATTTACTGAATAACAAGTGATTACATTATCTTGGCCAAATAAGCAATAAAAACAGACTATAAAACAATACAGCAATATAATTATATATTATATATTAATTACGATGCATCAAAACTTTGCTGTCAGATCTATGAGATACTAAAAAACACTATATATTAATAGTGCCAAGGTGCTTCATTGATTATTCAGTTAGAGAAAAATTCAAAAGGGTGGCATCTAGCAGTGATGATTGCCACCAGACACCACCACTCGATTGCAACCAGCCGAAACTTCACATGGTCAGGATTCCTTCAGTGTTAATTGTTCAAGAGGTCTTTATCGGGAGCAGAATTTTCCTCAAAGGTCTCTTCCTCTCCAAAACAAACAGACCCGGTGATTAAAACTGGTAAAAAAAAACCAAACTGAATGAAGCAGTTTCACGCTCACATATAGTGAAGGGGCTGCTAACTACGGTGGCCCACACAAAAATGTGAATGGCCCTATCTGGACCCAGTGTTTGGTTTGTCTGTTCTGGGCTACTGACGAAATAACAAGTCTTATTTCAGGTGATGATATGCCGAAGGAAACATGTTTATTATATATTAGTTCTGCCAGTATATCCCCCTAAATCAGTGGATTAGTGGAGGGCACATGCATGATAGAGCATACACACCTCTTGTTCTGGCTGTTCACTGTATACTCCCCTATCGGCAAAAAAGGCATTGAAATATATCACAGAGTAAACTCTCTTCCTCCTTGGTCACCCACCATCTACCCAGAAGTGCACCCGCCTCTTCAACTACCACAACACCACCGCCCTAAATGCTCCACACTGGACCTTTAAAGGTCAATCTTGACTTACCATGATTATTTTAATCATTTTTTTAATCATTCCAAGTGTTTCATGCTTTTTGTTCTGTCAGACATGGGCGTCCATACCTGACAGCAGAGCCCCAGCTCCAATACCTCTTATAGATGTGACTGGGCTCTATCCAGCTCTGGGCCCTTGAAGCGACCTTGCTTACAGGCCCTGTAAGTGCATCATACTGGGAGTATTTCTTTTTATTCAGTAGGGTTTTTTTCCTTAATCGTATTTTATTACTGCATACTTCTGCAGCAAGCCCCTTTCCTCACCTGAATGTTGAAAATGTTTGTCTTCTCAAGTCACTTTAAGAAATCTTGACCCTCTATTGTACCTCTGCAGAAGGTTCAGTGTAGTGTAGGCTGCAGCATGTGTACTGTGGCCTACAGACTGTGCAGTGTAGTGTAGGCTGCAGCATGTGTACTGTAGGCTACAGACTGTGCAGTGTAGTGTAGGCTGCAGCATGTGCTCTGTACTGTAGGTGGAGTTTGAGTTTTTAAAGGCAGTGTAAAGTGATACTTGAGCACGGGAGGGTGGAGCACAGCAGAGAGGCAACTTCCTAAAAACACATTCCCTCACTCTGAGTGTGCTTGAGGCTGTTGTGTTGTCTGAAACTATGCAACTTTGTCACTGACTTCTTCACACACGGATTAATCTCAGCTTCACCGGAGCTGACTTCTCTCCGGCACACACATAATCTGCTGCTTTCACTTTCACAGCGGAGGAGCGGACACTGAGGAACTTTAAGTTTCCTGGATGGAAACGGACAGTCTGCTGACCGGGAGTGTGAACGGAGTCTCCGGGGATTATGGCTCCTCGTCGGGTACGGGGGTCGGAGGGGCCCCGGACAACAGACGGATGTCGTACAGTGTCGCCGGAGGGTCGTGCAGAGTCGAGAGGGGCCCAGGTGAGTGGAGGCGGATCATGACGCGCTCAGGTCGGCGGCGTTTCATCTGTTTGTTATTCGGTCCCAAATCCAGATGGGGGAGAATATTCAGAACAGCAGCAACACAACAATCTTAAGTCCTCCGTTATAAAGGAAATTAACCTGCTGTATTCAAACTATACCCAAATGTAAGCACACAGGTGTCAGCTGAATGTACTTAAAGTATCAGAAACATTATTTTTTAAAGGAAATAATCCCTATCAGCAGGGCAGGTCAAACCTAACAAGGGCCCCTGTAGCAGCACTGAGCTATGTCCCCCAAAGACACCTTCACCACCACCATCACCTGGCAGTATGTATACTTAATGTTCCCTTCAGCTACAAAGACTAAACAGATTTATACAGCAGTATGCAGTATGTCAGCATATTATTAGCTTCTTGGCTTGGGAACCAGAGGGTTGCCAGTTCAAGTCCCCATATAGACCAAGTATGGAGAGGTGTCACTTCACCCTCTGGGCACTGCCAAGGTGTCCTTGCGCAAGGCACTGAACCCCCAGCTGCTCAGGACACCCATCTAGCTGCATCTGTGCCCGCCTATATTTTTGTATTGGATTGTTATCACTGATACATTCACTTGTAAGTGGCATTTTATTGTTGTACTGGTTTGTAGTGGAGCTAATTGTTAGCCTGTTGGTTTTAGGACTGGTGACTGAGGAGGCCATTAGAGTCAGCGATAATACTAATTTAGTCTGTTGCATTTATGCTCAGTTGTTATTAAGGAGCCTAATGCATGACAAGCAAACATATCCTACACCATCACACCTCCAGCAGCCTGAACTGTTCACACAAGACAGATTTGTTTACGCCACATTCTGACCCTTCCATCCTCTAGATTCGTCAGATGAGGCAACATTTTTCCATCTTCTACAATCAACTTCAGTGAGCCTGTGCGCACTGTAGCCTCAGTTAACTGTTGCTAGCTGACAGGAGTTGAACCCGCTTTTATCCGTCCACTTCAAGGCTCTTCAATGCTCGTCTTCAAAGCAGCGTTGTAACGCCTGGTTATATGATTAACTCTCACATTTGTGGTAGCTTGAGTCAGTCTGGCCGTTCTCCTCTGACCCCGCTCATTATCAAGGCGTTTCACCCACAGAGCTCCCACTGCCTGCTTGTTTTCTGTCTTCTGGCACCGTTCTCCATTAACTCTTGAGACTGTTGTGTTTGAAAGTCCAACAAGATCAGCAGTTTGTGAGACACTCAAATTAACTGGTCACACACCAGCAATCCTTCAACACTCAAAGGCACTGAGATCACATTTCTGATGTTTGGTCTAAAGAGCAACTGAACCTCTTGATCAGGTCTGCTTAACTCTATGCACTGGGTTGCTGTCATACAGGACAGTTGTACCTAATAAAGTGACCACTGAGTGTATAGTTTTAAAGGTCCAGTGTGAAAGATTTAGGTGGATATATTTGCAGAAATAGAATATGGTGTAACGTATTAATTGTGTTTTCTTTAAGTTTATAATCATCTGAAAATTACAGTCGTTTTGTTTTCCTGACTTAGAATGAGTCGTGTATATAGGCAGCGGGTCTTTGTCATGTTCACCGCCATGTTGTTACAGTGGACCAGAACAGACAAACCAAACACTGGCTCTACATAGGGCCATTCATGTTTTCGCGTTGGCTGCCATAGTTAGAAGCCCATCTGCACCAAGCAGCATCTGGAAGACACTGATTTGTAATGTGAAACTGCTTTAGTGTTATTACTGGTTTAAATCACCTGGTCTGCTTGTGCAGGAGAGGAAGAGACCTCTGTGGATGATTCATCTCCAGGTAGAAACCTACTAAGCAATGAACACTGAAGGAATTCTAACTGGGAAAAGTTTCAGCTGGATGCAGTCTGCCATCCTCACCACTAGATGCCACTAAATCCCCCTAAATCTTACACATTGGACCTTTAAAGGAGAGGTGGGCAACCTGTGGCTCCAGAGCTTTTGCAGCTTTTGTGGGCCAAAAATGGCTCTTTTGATAGTAAAGGTTGCGGAGCTCTGCTTTAAAGCATCAGTTTACAGCTGTCAAATCAGTGCAACTGATTGTAAAATCAGATTAGCACTAATTACGCCCAACCTCTTCAACTCTACCATGCGAAAGACAGTACAGACTTATTGTTGGTGTAGAACAGGGTTGTACAATGTAAAGCAGAATGTGGAAAGAAATACACAATTGTCCGATGACAAAAGTAGATAAATAGGTATTAATCTAATTAAGATATATATTAAGATATATTATTGTAGCTTTTTGATTAGTTTTATTCCACTTACTGTGATGCACAAGATACTGAATTGTTGTGCAGATGAAGTGCGTACTCCTCCTCGTTATGCTTTTTAAAGTTAATTGAATTAAAGCAGCAGTGATGTGTCCTGTGACTCAGGATATTGTGGATTAAACACTGTCATGCGTTTTATTTATAGACCCACTAAGTCCTATGGATGAAATTCTCATGTCGCATCAGGTGTTAAGGTACATGATGTGTCTGTACTTGACTCTCAAAGAGATGGTTCTGTACAGTGATCGTACAATCACACAGTCCATTATCAAAACAAGGGACGTTGTTCAATAGTGGAAAACACAAAAGATGTTTCATATTTCCACATAAATCAACCAGGAGTATATTTTAGTCATTTCTGTTCAAGGAACCCAAAACTAGAGGATAAAAATCATTGATTCCGTCGACTGTGGAAGGAACAATGCAGTGTTTTGGGAAATCCTTGTTTCCCTATCTGACACAGAGTCAGAGGAAAAGATCAGTTTCATGTCTGTGTTCAGTATAGAGATAGATCTGTGATGTATTAGACTGGCTGATCACAAAGACTAGAGGCAGGGGAAACTGCCGGCATAGCTCCATCAAAAGACCAACCATGAGACCATCTTATTAAAATGCTGCATCCTTTTAATTTGCGATCTAGACACCAACACATCCCTGAGTCACCACGGATTTGTTTAGTGCCATGACAATGTGCAAACCTGTAACCTCAGTATGAAGACAGGCTGCTGATAGGGCAGCTGGTATTATTGATTCAAGTGTAAGATTTTGTGTCTGGGTATGTTTATTACCGCACATTTACATCTGAGTGTTGTCGGATTAATGTAAAGGCTGCAGCAACACAATACAGAGAGATAATAAATGCATGTCTTGTTCTGCCTTTGTAAGAGCGCTGTGACCATCACTTAGTTCACATCTTAAATAAAAACTGTTCCATAAACTTGGAAACCATACGGATGAGCCACACAACTGTAGAGAGACTCTTCTCCTGTAAAAATGATTATTTCCCCTCACAGTCCAGAGCAGAAGAGGTTAAAAACTTTGTACAGTGCCAGCTGTTGGGTCCAACCCAGGGATGACTGAGACATAACATGAGCTACGCCCCAAACTTTCCCAAGCAGCCACAAAGACAACTCATTGCGTGTGCAAACAGTTTGATTTACTTGCAATTACATGTGAGCATACTGAAGAAAATAAAAGAAACCAAAACCAAAGTTAACAAAACAGGCAGCCTAGCCCTACTCCCTGCAACACAACAACATCTTAAGTGTGACTACGAATATTCTGTGTACGTATGCTGCAGTGGTCGGCTGGGAGAGGAGGACGATACACCTCCACTGCTGCCGAGCCGACAACATCTTGGCTCTTAACAGGGTGCTGTCATCACTGCGCACCAGCGATCTGCTCGTCCTGTCACAGACCTATTCGCATAGACAGTAGGGGTGCAAGATACTGAAATTTTTTGCCAATGTCGGATATGCCAACATTCACTTATTCATTCATTTTCTGGAACCGTTTATCCTGTTGGGGGTCATGGTGGAGCTGGAGCCTATCCCAGCTGACATTGGGCGAGAGGCAGGGTTCACCCTGGACAGGTCACCAGACTATCGCAGGGCTGACACATAGATACAGACAACCATTCACACTCACATTCACACCTACGGCCAATTTAGAGTCACCAGTTAACCTGCATGTCTTTGGACTATGGGAGGAAGCTGGAGCACCTGGAGGAAACCCACGCTGACACAGGGAGAACATGCAAACTCTGCACAGAAGGGCTCCGACACCCAAGGATTTAAACCCCCCACCACGGGTTTCGAACTAGGAACCCTCTTGCTGTGAGGCAACACAGCAAGGGGCGACAATGTTAACCACTGCACCACTGATAGGCCGATATATATAACAACTTCTTTGGCCAATAACCGATACTGATATCAATAATTTTCCCCACCTAATTTTAGTGATCATAAAGTCTCTTCTGTAGTAACATCATATTATACATGCACACTCTCATCATGACGGCCCACCAGCAGATGGAGACATGAAATACAATACTTTTCAATGTATGTACTCGTTTATTGTGCAACATAAGAAGAAGCATGTTGGCCGACACTGATGACATGCCAATGTTATCGTGCATCCCTAATAGACAAAGACACTCACACACGCTGAAATTCACAGAAAGACACACAAGAATACAAAATATGATCACTGTAGTAACACAGCAATAATCATCTATGTCAGCAAAAGGCTTTACATGCAGCATGTGACGTGCAAATAGGAATGAATAAGATTTCCAACTAACTTCCTGTCATGTTATTCGTGTACAGAGAACCAGAACCCTTATAAATGGAATTGGAAGTTTGAGTGCTAAATGAGAGAACTGAGAACAGCCTTCTTCCCTTATCTCGTAATTTTTTACTTACAGCAGCATTTCAGCAGTGATATTGCTTCCTCTCATCTCGCACAAGGTGCCAAATGTAGTGCAAGTTTTGTGGCCTTTTCCTGTAAGGTCATTAAAGAAAATTAACATTACAGACAAGTGAATGCCTAGAAACTATTATTTAATGGATCAATGAAGTCATTTGCTCTGTGTCTGAAAAGGACTTAAAATTCAAAGTTTAAGTTACTCCATAAATCTGAATCATTGTAGCTATGATACAGTGTATTGTTGGCCACTTACATTCATACAGGAAAATATGTATAGATGATACTGTGATGATTTATTTGAATGAATTAATTTTTTTCTAAGTCAGTCAGTGCAGGATTTCTCTGACAGTTTCTCTTTTTCTCAAACCTCTACAAGTGTTACTGCAAGTGTGGGAAGAGCAGCTCACACTTGTCCACTGTGGTGTGTGTGTGTGTGTGTGTGTGTGTTATCTGTGTGCATTTCAGCCGTTTTAAGTGCTGCCCTGTCAATGGCACCCGCCGCCATGACACATCCTGCTATGAAGCTTTGAGTCAGCAGCACCGTGTGTGTGTGTGTGTGTGTGTGTGTGTGTGTGTTTGTGGTCAGAACTGAGTCATCTCGTCTGTGTCTTCTTTGTAACTGCTGGATGGAAAAGTTACAGTCATTGAACATGATCACCTAACAGCTGTGGACTCGCTTATGCTGTGTGATAACCCTGAGTCTCTGTTAGCTTCTAGTTCGTTTTGCTCTGATCTAGTCAATGCTGCTCTATCTTAGGTCGTTCAACATCCACATTAAATGTAAACACTTGACATTTAGTACAAGCTTTACACAAAGAGCTAAATCTGGGGTCGTATTCACAAACACTCTCACAGAGCTCCTAGCTTAGCCTGAACATTTTAGCAAGGAGTCTTAGGTTAGGAGTAATTTAGGAAAGTTCAAGTCTGAGCAAGAAGGGGACAGAAACTTTTTTCCCTTAGTGAAGAGGTGGGGTCGACCCTGTTGCTAGGTGTGATGATTTCTTTTAAGAGATGTGATTGGTTGTCACAGACACACCCTCCTGTGAGCCTGTAAGGTGTGGACACCCAGTGGAAATGAAATGAACTGCTGACTGTGAAAGTGATGTCATTGTTAGTGTGATCACTCTGCTGATGGAAGGTTGAGACAGACCCAAGTCATCACTGCTGCACTGTTGTGTTTTTACAGTTTTCCAAATATCTGAGTATTGTGATCATTTTTTTTAAAGCGTTATGAGGGAAATGTGTGTGTATCCCTCATGACATTAACCACACATATTATCCCTGAATGATCTGGGGCCGTATTCACAAAGCTTCCTAGTACCAAGAGCTGCTCCAAGTGATGAAATTCTAAGACAATTCTTCCTAGAATTTTCCCTTAAAGTTAAGACTAGGTCCTTCTAAAGATATTTGCTATTCACAGAGCACCTTAGACACTACAAGAGCTCCTAGGATGAGGAGGACTTTTTTTTAATAGGATTAAGAGTTTCTGAATCAGAGGAGAAAATGGAATAAAGACAAAGAAGGAGGAGAAATATTCTCCAACGCTGGATGACAGTGAGTAAATTAAATGCTACAGATTAGATTGTGCAGGGATAATATGTGTGGTTAATGTCATGAGGGATACGCACACATTTCCCACCTAACACTATAACACCAGTAATAAAAAAGATCACAACACAAAGGTATTTGGAAAACTGTAAAAACACAACAGTGCAGCAGTGATGACTTGGGTCTGTCTCAACCTTCCATCAGCAGAGTGATCACACTAACAATGACATCACTTTCACAGTCAGCAGTTCATTTCATTTCCACTGGGTGTCCACACCTTGCAGGCTCATAAAGCGGTGTCTCTCTGACAACCAATCACACCTGTTAAAAGACTGCATCACACCTAGCAACGGGGTCGACCACACCTCCTCATTCAGGGAAATGTTTCTGTCCCTTCCTTGCTCAGAACTGCTCTAAGCTAGGACTCCTTACTAAAGGAGCTCTCTGAGAGTGTTCTCAGAATGATTGGGAATATTCTAGTAGAGAATATTTCTCTGACCTCTTTGTGTTTACGCCATTTCCTCCTCTGCATCAGAAACTCTTAGGCCTCTTAAAAGTCCTCCACTTGACTCCCAACAGTTTTTCACCTTAGGAGCTCATTTAATGTCTAAGATGCTCTGTGAATAACTTTTGTCTTTACAAGGACCTAGTTTTAACTTTAAGGGGAAATTCTAAGAAAACGTCACAATACTAAGAATTGTCTCAGAGTTTGGGAATACATCCCCCAGTTTCTACTTACACATTTTTGGCATCACCTCCCTTTTTGTGTCACATAATCTAATTCAGAGCCACTGTCAAAGGCCCAGGTCAAATAAATTCAAACCTCAGCTTCAAGCATGAACTTATATGAATGTTGAGCCCAAATAATGATTTACTCCAAGGAAAGGTGCTCACCCAGCACATATGCAGGAAAAGTTCTTCCTGTTTCCTTCCATGGACGAGATAACGTGTCCTCTGGCAGAGTCTGGCTGAACACTTGGTTGCCATATCTTGATATAACTCTTGAAAAATATTTCAAGATAGTGAAAAATGCTCATCACAGTTTTGTAGAGTCACATGTGAGGTATTTAGATGAGCTGTTTTAGCTGAATAACAGTCCGTAACCCTAAGATATTCTTTGTACAAACATATATAACAAAGAAAAGCATGAAGTCTTCACAGCCTTTGGATTTTTGTGACAAAACAAACTTTCTTGTAGTGCAGGGATACTCAACTTGTGTTGCCTGGGGGCGCATTTGCAAAATAACAGTTGGCCAGGGGCCAGTCACTGGAGCCCTAAATAGGTCAGGTTTATGCCAGGATGTTTCCAGGATTTTAGGACATTTGGGGCTTAGCCTGGACCCCTGTTGGCAGTCAGGGGGATCCTCCCCTGGCACTTTGTTGAAAAACAAGCTCTTTTTTGATGCTTTTTATGCTCCATGGCACCTAAAGCCCAGTTTAGACCAAAGATTTGTGACGAGACAAAAGTGTTTTAGAACGTTGCAGAGAAAAGATGCAGCAGTGAGAACTGGCCGGTCTGAGCTCGACTCGAGCTGGATGATGGTGTCACCTGCAACTCAGCTGGTCAAATTGCTGGTGGCTGGTTTTAGAAAGTAAATCACATCACCTGTTTCAACAGCCAATCAGCTTTTAATGTCCACTGGTCAAGTCAAAATGACGGCTGAGCCCTCTGTTTCTGTTCTCCTGGTATCTCACTATCACTATCCTCATTCATATTTTAAGAAGCTACAAATTATATTCAGCCACAAAATAAGTCTGAAAAGCTGCAAATCAGAGCAGAAGTACAGAGAGTCGTTGCATAGAGATGATACACCGTCTCATCGAGTTGCATTGGTGTGAACCGGCAGGTTTTTAGAACGTTGCGGAATGACGCATTGACAGTAGTTGCCTGTTTCAACTCGTCTTGTTGTGAATCTTTGGTCTGAACTGGGCAAAAAAAAAACCTCCCATTGTGAATCAACTTATTTTCATTGTGAATTTGACAATAATTGGGAGACCACATGGCACCCTGTCACGGGCCACATTTGGCCCATGGTCTCCTAGTTGAGTATCACTGGTCTAGTGCCACCGTGGGCACAAACTTTCTAAGAATAGCTCAATCATCAGGATGTGTTGTCCTCTCTCCAACGCTTTTGTTTTGTTGGGTGTGATATAGATTTCAGTCTCTAGTGTTCTCATATGTAGCTTTAGGCTTTTATCATTGATTTATCTACATATACATTAGTATGCGTGGGGGTGGGGGTGGTTTTGGTGTTTGAGTTGAGATAACCCACAGTTAGAAAAACAAGCCACACCTTTATTAAAGCTCTCTGCTGTATCCCAGCTTCTGTTTTTCCCAGTTTTGCCTCAAGAAAGAACAAACCTTCACCTTAACTCCCAATCCAACCAGTTCTAGAGACAACAACATCTCAGGCAGTTTGTGTTTTCCGTGTCAGCCGCAGAAAGTGTTCTGTTCTTCAGGAGCATTATTAAGTTTCTACTGAGTGAAGTGACACATGGGGATTCAGGACAGTGGAGATCACAGTGCTCAGAGCACGTCAGAGATACCTAAAGATCTTTGTTAATTCTACCTCTGAGACAGAGGAGCCGTTCAGATGGTCTGCCTAAGCTCACTCATCTCACTGTTCACAGATAATGAGGAACTCTACATCCAACAAGCTGTTGTGTTCATCGAGGACGCCATACAGGTAAGAACAGTGACTTTCCTTATTTGTCTCTCTTTTTATAAATTAAGAAAAGGTAAACTGTTCTGGTAAATATTTTGAGCAGCTTCTGGAGACAGTGGAAACAGAATTCAAAACTCTAAAATGTTGTTCTGATATTAATAAGTTGTTGAATGTAAATAAAACTAAATCATAATATTTGGATATCAAAAAACAAAAATTGATTATAATCCACTACAAATTATCATAAATAATGTTGAAATATAAAGAGTTTATGAAAAAACATTTTGGGAGTTGTAATAGACCAAACTATGCTGGAAACCACATATAAATCATGTGAAGACAGAAATGACAAAGTCTGTTGCAATGTTGCACAAAACAAAAGACATCTTCAACCCAAATTTATTACATATATTTTATTATTAAGTCAAGTCAACTTTATTTATATATCACTTTAAACATATACAGAATTGATCCAAAGTGCTTGTACAGCACACACAGAGAAAAACAAAAAACAAAAAGTGGTAATAGCATAAAATAATAATAAACTAATACAAGACAAAGGAGTAGAAGCGCTGCCGGGTTGAAGTTGTTGTCACATACAGGTGCTCTTTGGATACTTCAGGTGTACTGTGTTTATTCCATGTTGTGAATGGCTCATTGTAAGAGTGAAGTGTCGATCAAAAAATATAAAATCCAAGTCTCCTTCAAAAACAATCCAAGGCACACTGTAGGGTTTGTGCAAAAATTAAAATGCCTTTATTTTACATGGCAATATGGATTAAAAAGACCAATGCATTGGTCTACTTATATATTTAGTGTACTAGTTAGGGCTGGGCGATATAGACAGAAATTAATATCTCTGTATTTTGAGACTGACTGGCGATACACGGTATGTATCTCGGTATTTTCTATGAAATGAGCTACATGTTCAGTTACAAGTCAAAGCCACATTTAAGATGTCACAAGCACTTTTATAAAAACAGACTGATCAAAATAAAATGTTCCCTGTTTGAAAATAAACAGCTGCACAACATGTAAATGAAAAATTCTATAAAATAAATAGCAGGGCTGTATGTTACGTGTTTGCACACAGCACTGGAGCTACAGAGGTTTAAAGGTTTGCAGCACAGGACACTAAACTATAACATGACTATAAAAGTATCAAATAGGTTTGAAACAATTAATAATCTTTGTGGGGGGAGTTAAAATGTCGTTTCGCTGGAAAATTATTTAAATATTTTAATCTTATCTATGCACATAGCGTCGACAGAGAGGCCGAGGGAGGGAAGGAGTGAGAGACACTTTGTCCTTGTTACATACTTCTTGTATATGAAACATCTGTGTTGTCACCTGCATCCAGGCGCTGTCTCAGTGTCACACAATAAACTACAACTACCAAGCAGCGCTGTGCTGCACGTGTGCTACTGCGGTAATTTCATTCATGTCACAGACTGATATAGACTGATGTCACACTGCAGACTAATGAACAGACAGATTAAACAGAGGAGCAGCTCTGTGTCTCTCTGAGTGTTGATGGAAGACTTGTGAGTGAATGAGTGTGTGGGGCGGAGCTGAGTGGAGAGTGTGAGAGATGAGAGATGCACACTGGTATGCGTCATGTAACACACCTTGACCTATAAACGGTGTTGTCCAAATGTATATCTTGCTCAGAAATATATTAATATATCGTACATAGTCAGCCCTAATACCAGTATACTTTACTCTTGCAGTGAGTCCTTTATAAAATGGAATAAATATATTGTATAATTTTTTTATACTTCCATACATCACCTACTGTGTTTAGGTTTGGGGAAATACATACAAAACATATAATACAAATCATAAACAGCTGATTATCAAGAACCAAAAAATTATTTATAAACTCAAGTGCTCTCAAATTTAGAGATCTGTGGGATTTGAAAACTGCACAATTAATGTGTAAAGTAAAAAATAAGATGCTTCCAGACTGTGTCCAGAAGTTGTGTAAGAGTCGAAGGAGTTAATTTGTGGAATAGCTTTTAATGGAAATGACAATGTGTAAAACACCAGTGTTTGTATATATAATTTTGTTTGATACTTTCAGGTACATAAAATACCTTCGGTTTCGCTTGTGTCTTTCATTTTCATTGTATAAATCTAAAAGAACAGTGTGAAACAATTAATGTAAAAAGAGCAGGTACAATAAGCCAAGCCCTCAACCTGCACCTTTTCATTCAGCTTCACTTGCCTTGGTTTTACAGGAACACTGTAAAAGTCAGATGACACTTTTCCTTCAGTTTAAAGGTGTGTGAAAAGTCTTAAATTATTTTACAACATCACGCCCTGACAACTGTCTTCTTACCTGTGCTTCCATACTTATAGTATCGGTCCATAAACCACAGAGTGGATGCCCGCTCACTGCGCCTGTATCGATGGTACTACTCCAGGCTATGCCAGTGGTAAGTTCACACTTTCCCACCTGCTTGGAACACGCTAAGATCGCTATCTAAGAATTAACTGTACCTGAGTTTATGTTTTTAAAGTAAATAAGTTTTAGGGCCACATATCTGACAGAAGCAGTTGACTTGTTTTTTTTTGCACTTTTCCTTTTATCGCAAGTTAAAATGCTGCTGCAAAACCGGCACTCAGATATTACCTGACCCGCTGCTGAGAGTTCTAGTTTTCAAAAACCCCAGACATGCTCTGACCAGGGTCTGTGTTTGTCAAGTTCCTTAGAGTAGAAAATCAGTCCTAACTGCCCAAAAATTCTCAGAGTGAATACAAGTAAAGGATTTGTAATAATATTCTCCATTTAGGAGATAACTCTGATCTCTGCTGATATTTATATCTCCAGAGATGTCCTGACCAAATAGGAGTAATCACAAGGTGGTGTTGGGATTGAGACAGTCAGTGGTAGGAGAGACATATTTCTTTATGACAATAAGAGTCCGAAAAGATACCATTTTGACCTTGTGCAGGATACAAAAAAGAGCATATGTGCTCTCTCAACGTAAACTTAGTTCCTCAAAGCTACATTTCTTTATTTTTCCATTTATATATACATATCTATCCATCTCAGAGTCCTGCACGGGCCCATTTTTGAAAGCCTGCACCCGCCCATACCTGTAAAGCTCAGTATCAGACCTGTTAACCGTTATTTTGCCCAAGTCAAAGCCACACCCACCCACAAAGTCCCACGGCCCGACTCGCGCCTTTGATTAAACACACAAAGGCTACAGTCACTCACGTTAAGCTGGGTTCTCCGTTCTTGATTTACAAATCAAGCCGAGGAAAAGTCTCTTTCACTGGCTGCGATCGATTCCGGGATGGCGATAACAGTCTGCACAATCACTGCCAGGTTAGGAAACATGTTAGCATGCTCCTTCCACCACCATAAAACTTCACAAGGCTCCTCCTTGGGTGTCTTGAACTTGATGTAGGCTGCCACCTCATCTGCTGGTGTCCTCCACATCGGTGACAAATGTGATGACAGGGTTAAAGGTTCAACTTGTGTCACTGACTTTCAAAATCAAATGAATTGCGGCTTGATAACAGTGGTTTAGATCTCAAAATATTACACGTACGCTGCACATCTTTTTCATTTGTTTTATTCTGAAAAATAAAAAATATATTTTTGTATTTTTCCACATGTAGTTCATTGTGTATGTAAACACCTACCATCCACATGCATAACACATCTGGTGTATGTCTGGTGTTTGCTATAATGTGATGGTCAACAGCAGGAAGTTCATTAATGCAAATGTTACTGTTTTTAATATTACCATTACTTGTGGGAGAGAAGCCGCTCTGCTGTTATCCATGCTGCCTGTTAGTGGTGTGGAAGACACACAGTTGTTTTTCATTACCTGTAAGAGCTAACTTTGTGTGTAGCTGCCATGATGTCATCTGTCAGATGGGGTCAAGAAATCTTTTCAAAATGCGAGTTCAAGTGCTGCATTTAAATTCACCTCTAAACAGTAATTTTAACAGTTATAAGCAACGTTCTTCATTTCTAATTGAGCTTTAGAGGTTTTGGAAGGTCGATACCACGCCCCCGTCCAGTAGTCCATCCACTCATCCATCTTTCCCTTCACCAGGGGCTTGGGCCTCGTCATTGCCATAGTGTTGCTGCTGGCATTCATAGAGCGCCCGTCCTCCCTTACCATCACCTCAGACCCCCGGCATCGCCTTCGGCCCTGGGAGCCTCCCTGTGGCTTGACCGAAAGCATCGAGATGTTCTGCCTCATCATCTTCTGCATTGATCTTGCTGTGAAGGTAAGAACAGCCAGCGTGGAAAACATTGCAGGTGTCTGGTTAAACAAAAGGTTGATTTTGCACATGTAATATTTCCAAATAATCTAATTTCTTTTTAAAGTTATTACCTTTTTTATTTGTCCATTTGAACCACTGTGTCACTCCGTCTGTTTTGCCCTCAGAGCTACTTGATCGGCTGGGACGAATTTAGGAAGAGCAAATGGCTGATTGGCTACACAGCGGTCATCACAGTCTCCATTATCGACTGGGTGTTGTCTGTCAGCATGGTGTGTGATGAGGTGAGGCTCTCCTCGGGATGCTTCTGTAAGCATATAGTGCTTAGAAGAATGTAGTGCACCATCAAATGCGTTCAAGTTCAAACTTCCAAGGTCATGACTTCAAACATGATGTACTCTGTGTTGACAAGGGTCTTATGAATTCATATGAACGTTGCAGGACTCACATGGCACCCTGCATCCAAATAAGTCATCTTTTCTTTTCTGTCTTCATCAGAAACTTCGAGTGCGGCGACTCCTCCGGCCGTTCTTCCTTCTGCAGAACTCTTCTCTGATGAAAAAGACACTGAAGTGCATCAAGAGGACGCTGCCAGAGATCGCCAGGTATCTGAGTCCCTCACTCTGTCAGGTCCATCTGAGATCTGTCGGTTTAAGAGGATCTTCACGACCTCATGTACTGTATAAAACATAATTCAAGCTATTTATTTTTAAACACTTTCTTGTGTTTTCCTTTTTAAAGCACTGTGACCACACGTGACTGGTACAGGATAATGGTGTTTGCTTAAACTTAGTGGAATATTAGCACAGGTGGAGATGAGTCATAAAGTCAACAAACTATCTCAGTAACAGTGCTGTGCCAGGTTCTTCAGATAGTCATCACTTAGTACTGATTGAAAAAGTAATTCTATTAAAATTTCTAATTACTCAACAGCAAAAGTAACTAGATCTAAGGGGGTTACCTCAGCACAGTTCACTTTTCTCAATGTACAGACTGGAACTGCAGTGACACCTGCTTTTAGCTCACTTATCTCCATTTTCATTTCACCATTCAACAAATCAAAAAGCCAACGCTGACTCCAGAGCACTCTCACTTCTGTCAGTGGCTCGCTGCTTCTCTATAATGTGACCACAGACTGATGATGATGTACTCTGACTGCACTAACTCGGCTATAGATGTGTTATAGTTATTTCAGGCACAAGTGCTCAAAGACAGCGGGCCTCATGCACCAATTTTCTATAAGAGAAGTCAACTCCAGAAGTACCAGCTATCCAAATCTGCTCAATCTCAGGTGTGCTGAATGATGAATCCCTCTTCAACATAAATTGAAGGTGCATGGCCCTGAGCAAGGCACCGAACCCCCCAACTGCTCGGAGCGCCTGTCATGGGCAGCCCACTCTGACATCTCTCCATTTAGTGCATGTATAGGTCCAGTTTGTGCATGTGTGTGTTCGGACCTGTGTGTAATTGACAACAGAGTGTAAAATTGAATTTCCCCTCGGGGATTAATAAAGTATATATATAAAAAAAAAAAAAAAATGGCCAGTTGTTTATTAGCATAAGTAACGCCCCGAACGCAGGTGTTGTGTATTAGCATAAGTAACGCCCCGAACGCAGGTGTTGTGTCATGTGCAGAAAGAATTGGAGTGATGCCACTAAAAAAGGCTGTAAGGTAAAGAACGTCAGCATAAATTAAACTAACATACTGTTAACAGAACATCAGTACTGATCTTTCAGGATAATTAAAAACCAGCAGTGGCAAAAATTTGTGATGTAAAATGTGTGTCAGCAGAGGGCTGGGGATGGAGGAGCATGCATGATCATCCAAGGGTTTTTATAGTCTTAAGTGGGATCATTGAACCAGTTGTATTTTTTTTTATCCGTGAATAATTCAATCATTAAATAATTTAAAACAGGGATACTCAACTTGACCCCAATTTTGCAAAATGGCAGAAGGCCAGGACACCCAGCATATCGACACAGCACCACTTTATCCTGTTAAAACAATCCTCACAACTCGGATTAATTTTTATGAAAAACCATTTTGATTCTTTTGATCTGAGGATCCTTCCAGACTAAAGGAATATGAATAACTTACAGGGTAATTGAGGAATTGACGCATAATTTGAAGTAGCCAGCAACCCGCTTTTATACATCCGAAGAGCTTGAAGCTAGAAAATTATTTTTTTTATTTTTTTTATTTTCTTGGTTGAGTGCTCTCAAACACTTGTAAAAATCTCTCGTACTAGAGAAGAGCAAAAATAAGAACATACTGGTGAATCTCATAAATCAGTAGGTACGAACAAACTAAGAACAAATCCTGGATATGAACAAAAATAAGAGGAAACGTGTTCGCACTGTAAATTGCTTCCTGCATGAGGCCCATTGTTTGGTGACTGACAGTTGGGGCTCTGCCAAGACTCCAGTGACTCAGACATGAAGGTCTCCCAGTTGTTTCATTCATCAATGCAGCGGATGAGCAACTAGACTTGTATACATAAATTTGTAGGGAGGAGTCAACCACAACTCTTAAAGAGTGTGAATCATCCAATCACAGAGCTTTAAAATCTGCGGTGTGGACCTCTGACTGTGTGCAGACTTTGTAGGAATCTGATAAAACAGTTTGTTTACTTTGGCTACTTCTCCATAGCAACCGTTGCAAAGGCTCATGGGTATTCTGCTATTTAGAGCTGTTGCCCATACCTTGGGCCATCACAAGTTGATAACGAGCACCCACAACTCGGCGCTGTTTGGCCTCAGGGGCCCAAAACCCCTTTTTTGGGAGATGTTTCCGGCAAAATGATGTAAATGCAAATATCAGGGCACTACGATGACATAAATAAGTATGAAATTTGGCAAGGGCTATCCTGACACAAAGGGGAAAGAAGCAGAATAAGATTCTGGGGCTTGCTGCCATTTTATTTCAAAATATCAAACACAACATCCCCCCAAAAAATGATTCTTTTTCATCACTTTGTGTTTCATATCACTGCTTCACTTGTACGTAGAAAACTTTGCAAGTTGATGAGCTTCAGTTTGAGCCCAAGTTGATCTTTCAGTCTCAAAAATTACATTTGCTTTGGCCTAAATTTGTCACTATACCTCAAATCAGAGAAAACGGTGTTATCAACTTGTGATGGCTGAAGGTTCAGGCTAACAGGAAATAATAATGAAAAAAGGGAGCAGAAAACATCATGAGAGATGGACCTGGCTCCCAGGCCCCATACCAAACTAAACAAATATGATTTTTCAGTGATAAAGTGAAATGATTAAAACCGATGGCTATTGTATAAACTGATTTGGTGTGTGTTGTCCCATCTGTGCAGTGTCATCTTGCTGCTGGCGCTCCACCTCCTCCTCTTCACTATGATTGGCATGCTGCTGTTTGCGAAAAGTGAGGTGAGTTCAGGTCTTTGTGGTCACGCCCTGCTAAACACACACTACTGAACTGTACTGCTGACACTCTGGATTATGCCGACTCGCCCGTGTGTGTGTTTGTGTCTGGACATGTTCAAGACTGTGACTGACAACAGCCATGGGTCACGGTCAACATACATGCCACTAATTTATCATTAAAAAAAACAGTTGCAAAAAAAGAAGAACAAATGAAAAACTTCAGGACGAGACCTCTCCCTGACTGAAGCTTGGTCACAAATAACAAACACAATCAGTTCTCAATTGCCTGCAGCGTGGATTATCTTGCAGCCTGTTTTGCCGCTGTAGCTGCAGCAGTCTCTCTCAGTACTGGACCAATTTCAAAATCATTGTCTCCATTAGTCACTCAGGCACAAAAACATGGGAAAATAGAGTCCAGGTTGAACAATACCAAAGTTTCCCTGTAAGGCTTCAGGTCTGTGAGGAAGAGGTGAGTATATGAAGCCATTTAAATACACTAACCCTGACGACCAAACAGTTTCCAAGAACTTGTTTGTAAGAAAACCTCTGTGAAAATCCCACCAACATTTGTAGTGACGCAGATGACAGGAAATCCTTCCCTGGAACACAGCCTTACTCAGCAGTATGTCATGTGGTTCACTCTATTTGTCTAGACAGGGACGAGACATTAAAAAGAAAAGAAGCACAATATGGTTTATTTAATATTTCTGCTTTTAGCTAAGTGTTGGTGGATATCACGGATAATATTTGTTTGACTTTGTTAAAATCAGCTGTGGTTTGAATCCTAATATCAATAAGAGCAATACAATACAATGCGAGGTGTGAGTCCACTCATCCTTCTCTTTGTGTTTGTGTTCAGGATCCAAAGAAGAACGGGGAGTGGAGGTTATACTTCAGAAACATGCGCAGTTCCTTAACGTCTCTGCTGGTGCTGCTCACCACAGCCAACAACCCAGATGGTACACAACCAGTCACAAGATAAACAAGCATGTTTGTTGATTACTGTTAATTGTTTGTGTGGTGTAACTCTTGTCAACATGTCTCCTGTCCTGTCACAGTGATGATCCCTGCTTACTCCCTGAACAGAGGCTTCGCCATTTTCTTCATCGCCTTCAGTGTGATTGGTAAGCAGTGATTGTGTGTGTCAGCTCAGCAGCTTTAAAGGTCGACTCTGTGAACTCTTTCAAAAGGAAACACCCACTCAGCCATTTGCAAGAAGCAGTGTCTTACGTATGTTAGAGCACTGACAATAATATTAATAATAATAACTGAAAGGGAGAGTTTGGATTTTTAAAGTGGGGTTGTATGAGGTGCTTATCCATTGTCAGTGTGTCACCTACAGTAGATGACAGTCTGCACATCCCCAGTTTGGAGAAGCAGGCAAGAGTACTGCTGTGGACGCCACATTAGTTCGGTTCTGAAAGTCACACAATAACACAACCTTACTGACCAATCAGAGGCAGCAGGAGACCAGCAACTCCTTGTGTTCCGCATGGGAAAATGTAATGTTTCTGTTGGAGGAGTCTGGTGTCTGTAGACAGGGGCAGAAGCAAGACATGTTTTAGGCTCATCAAAAATGACCACCCAAAAAAAATAAATATCAGTTTAAGTATTTGCTATATTTAGATTATTTTAAATGCTTTACTTTGCTGTCGGGCAGTCCCTTCTGCCAGGGAACTGGAGCTGTTCAATCGCTCTCTTAAAAGCCACCAGACTCCTTTGACAAAAACAGCAAATTTAACTTGCAGAACAAGAGTTGCTGGTCTGCCACCTGCTCTGATCGGTTAGTTTGTTTGTGTTATTGTGTGGCTCTCTGATCTAAACTAACATGGCATCCACACCTGTACATTGCTCAGCTTCCGTGCCGGTTAGGATGTCAAAGAAATATAGCTAATTTTGAAGCTCAGTAATACACATATCTCAAAGAAGGCTTGGCTCAGTCACAAAGAGGCACATTAAAGGTATGCCTGGGGATTTATATTCAGCACTGTTACTATGCACAAACCGACATCTGAGGCCTGTACTATGAAGCAGGATTTGAACTTAGCGAGGTAACTTCAGGGTTAACTCTGAGTTTTCAGTACTACGAACCTGGTTCTCTTTTTAGCGGGATAAATCACAGTGGTAACTTATGCTAAACAGCTAAGCTGATCACAGCCTGTCAGCCTGTATATTGTTATAGGTCAGTAGAGTCATTTCACTGTTCCAGGTCTCTGTTTCCACTGGTTTTAAAACAGAGCTTCCAACAAACACAAAGCTAGTTTACACACTAAACACATGATTTTAGCAGGATTTTAATTTCTGCAAAGTTTGTTTCAGTCCGCAAGACTGCAGCTCAGAATAACATAAGACTGTTGCACATTGTTAATTGGCTCTTGTTATTATAAATGCCACATTTCAGTCAGATAATCCTCATCATTCATTAACTAGGCTACTTTTCCACCCTTTACTTCAGCAGCAAAAACAGTCTGGTGTTACTTTAAAGTGGCATATTAACCATAATCTAACTAAATAGCAAAAATTACTCTGTACTAATGTCACATATAGTCTGGAAATACCTACACGTCATTTACTGTATCTCACATAAGTGAGTACACCCCTCCCATTTTTGGAAATATTTCATTATATCTTTTCATGGGACAACACTATAGAAATGACACTTTGATATAACTTAAAGTAGTCAGTGTACAGCTTGTATAGTAGTATAGATTTACCTTCCTCTGAAAATTACTCAAAACACAGCCATCAACATCTAAACAGCTGGCAACATAAGTGAGTACACCCCAC